>NW_027195536.1:0-150000 GCF_038502225.1 Cherax quadricarinatus | reverse complement strand
AAATAATAGGAAGACCAAAACGAGTCCTTGGTTTACCCGAAGGTGTAGGGAGGCAAAAACTAAGTGCAACAGAGAATGGAAAAGGTACAGGAGGCATAGGACCCAGGAAAACAAGGAGATTAGTAGAAGAGCCAGAAACGAGTATACGCAGATAAGGAGGGAGGCCCAGCGACAGTATGAAAACGACATAGCATCGAAAGTCAAATCTGACCCGAAACTGCTGTATAGCCACATTAGGAGGAAGACAACAGTCAAGGACCAGGTGATAAGGCTGAGAAAAGAAGGTGGAGAACTCACAAGAAACGATCAAGAGGTATGTGAGGAGCTCAACACGAGATTTAAGGAAGTATTTACAGTAGAGACAGGAAGGACTCTGGGGGGACAGACCAGATGGGGACACCAACAAGGAATACACCAACAAGTGTTGGACGACATACATACAGATGAGGAGGAGGTGAAGAAACTGCTAAGGGACATCGATACCTCAAAGGCAATGGGACCGGACAACATCTCTCCATGGGTCCTTAGAGAGGGAGCAGATATGTTGTGCGTACCACTTACCACAATCTTCAACACATCCCTGGAAACTGGGCAACTACCTGAGGTATGGAAGACGGCAAATGTAGTTCCCATTTTCAAAAAAGGAGACAGAAAAGAGGCACTAAACTATAGACCTGTGTCATTGACGTGTATAGTATGCAAAATTATGGAGAAGATTATCAGGAGGAGAGTGGTGGAGCACCTGGAACGGAACAGGAGTATAAATGCCAACCAGCACGGATTCACGGAAGGCAAATCCTGTGTCACAAACCTTCTGGAGTTTTATGATAAAATAACAGAAGTAAGACAAGAGAGAGAGGGGTGGGTTGATTGCATCTTCTTGGACTGCAAGAAGGCCTTTGACACAGTTCCTCACAAGAGATTAGTGCAGAAGCTAGAGCATCAGGCGCAAATAACAGGAAGGGCACTGCAATGGATCAGAGAATACCTGACAGGGAGGCAACAACGAGTCATGGTACGTAATGATGTATCACAGTGGGCGCCTGTGACAAGCGGGGTTCCACAGGGGTCAGTCCTAGGACCTGTGCTGTTCTTGGTATATGTGAATGACATAACGGAAGGGATAGACTCAGAAGTGTCCTTGTTTGCGGACGATGTGAAGTTAATGAGAAGAATCAAATCGGATGAGGATAAGGCAGGACTACAAAGAGACCTGGACAGGCTACAAGCCTGGTCCAGCAAATGGCTCCTTGAGTTTAACCCCGCCAAATGCAAAGTCATGAAGATTGGGGAAGGGCAAAGAAGACCGCAGACACAATATAGTTTAGATGGCCAAAGTTTGCAAACCTCACTCAAGGAAAAAGATCTGGGGGTGAGTATAACACCGAGCATATCTCCTGAGGCGCACATCAATCAGATAACTGCTGCAGCATACGTGCGCCTGGCAAACCTACGGATAGCGTTCCGATACCTCAGTAAGGAGTCGTTCAAGACTCTGTATACCATTTACGTCAGGCCCATACTGGAGTATGCAGCACCAGTTTGAAATCCACACCTAGTCAAGCACGTCAAGAAATTAGAGAAAGTGCAAAGGTTTGCAACAAGACTAGTCCCAGAGCTACAGGGATTGTCCTACGAAGAAAGGTTGAGGGAAATCGGCCTGATGACACTGGAGGCCAGGAGGGTCAGGGGAGACATGTTAACGACATATAAAATACTGCGCGGAATAGACGAGGTGGACAAAGACGGGATGTTCCAGAGATGGGACACAGACACAAGAGGTCACAATTGGAAGTTGAAGACTCAGATGAATCAAAGGGATGTTAGGAAGTATTTCTTCAATCATAGAGTAGTCAATCCGTGGAATAGCCTAGAAAGTGTAGTAGTGGAGGCGGGAACCATACATAGTTTTAAGGCGAGGTATGATAGAGCTCATGGAGCAGGGAGAGAGAGGACCTAGTAGCAATCAGTGAAGAGGCGGGGCCAGGAGCTATGACTCGACCCCTGCAACCACAAATAGGTGAGTACACACACACACAGACGCGGACCAGACAGGTCTACAAAGAGACCTGGACAGGCTGGATGTGTGGTCCAGAAACTGGCTCCTAGAATTTAACCCCGCCAAATGCAAAGTCATGAAGATCGTAGGAGGGCAAAGAAGACTGAAGACAGAGTATAGGCTAGGTGGCCAAAGGCTGCAAACCTCACTCAAGGAGAAAGACCTAGGAGTGAGTATAATACCGAGTACATCGCCAGAAGCACACATTAACCAGATAACTGCTGCGGCATATGGGCGCTTGGCAAACCTGAGAATAGCGTTCCGGTACCTCAGTAAGGAATCGTTCAAGACTTTATACACTGTGTACGTCAGGCCCATACTGGAGTACGCAGCACCAGTTTGGAACCCACACCTGGTCAAACACGTCAAGAAATAAGAGAAAGTGCAAAGGTTTGCAACAAGGCTAGTTCCAGAACTAAGGGGAATGTTCTATGAAGATAGGTTAAGGGAAATCGGTCTGACAACACTGGAGGACAGGAGGGTCAGGGGAGACATGATAACGACATACAAAATACTGCGTGGAATAGACAAGGTGGACAGAGACAGGATGTTCCAGAGATGGGACACAGGAACAAGGGGTCACAATTGGAAGCTGAAGACTCAGACGAGTCAAAGGGATGTTAGGAAGTATTTCTTCAGTCATAGAGTAGTTAGGAAGTGGAATAGTCTGGCAAGCGATGTAGTGGAGGCAGAAACTATACATAGTTTTAAGACGAGGTATGATAAAGCTCATGGAGCAGGGGGAGACAGGACCTAGTAGCGGTCGGTGAAGAGGCGGGGCCAGGAGCTGAGTCTCGGCCCCTGCAACCACAATTAGGTGAGTACAATTAGGTGAGTACACACACACACACACATACACACACACACACACACACACACACACACACACACACACACACACACACACACACACACACACACACACACACACACACACACACACACACACACACACACACACACACAAACACACACACACACACACACACACACACACACACACACACACATACATACACACACTGGAGGACCAAGCAGGGATAACAGGGAAGGCACTACAATGGATCAGGGAATACTTGTCAGGAAGACAGCAGCGAGTCATGGTACGTGGCGAGGTGTCAGAGTGGGCACCTGTGACCAGCGGGGTCCCGCAGGGGTCAGTCCTAGGACCAGTGCTGTTTCTGGTATTTGTGAACGACATGACGGAAGGAATAGACTCTGAGGTGTCCCTGTTTGCAGATGACGTGAAGTTGATGAGAAGAATTCACTCGATCGAAGACCAGGCAGAACTACAAAGGGATCTGGACAGGCTGCAGACCTGGTCCAGCAATTGGCTCCTGGAGTTCAATCCCACCAAGTGCAAAGTCATGAAGATTGGGGAAGGGCAAAGAAGGCCGCAGACGGAGTACAGTCTAGGGGGTCAGAGACTACAAACCTCACTCAAGGAAAAAGATCTTGGGGTGAGTATAACACCAGGTACATCTCCTGAAGCGCACATCAACCAAATAACTGCTGCAGCATATGGGCGCCTAGCAAACCTCAGAACAGCATTCCGACATCTTAATAAGGAATCATTCAGGACCCTGTACACCGTGTACGTTAGGCCCATATTGGAGTATGCGGCGCCAGTTTGGAACCCACACCTAGCCAAGCACGTGAAGAAACTAGAGAAAGTGCAAAGGTTTGCAACAAGACTAGTCCCAGAGCTAGGAGGTATGTCCTACGAGGAGAGGTTAAGGGAAATCAACCTGACGACACTGGAGGACAGGAGAGATAGGGGGGACATGATAACGACATACAAAATACTGAGAGGAATTGACAAGGTGGACAAAGACAGGATGTTCCAGAGATTGGACACAGTAACAAGGGGACACAGTTGGAAGCTGAAGACACAGATGAATCACAGGGATGTTAGGAAGTATTTCTTCAGCCACAGAGTAGTCAGTAAGTGGAATAGTTTGGGAAGCGATGTAGTGGAGGCAGGATCCATACATAGCTTTAAGCAGAGGTATGATAAAGCTCACGGCTCAGGGAGAGTGACCTAGTAGCGATCAGTGAAGAGGCGGTGCCAGGAGCTCGGACTCGACCCCCGCAACCTCAACTATGTGAGTACAACTAGGTGAGTACACACACACATACACACACACACACACACCCACACACACACACACACACACACACACACACACATACACACACAAACACACACACACACACACACACACACAAACACACACACACACACAGACACACACACACACACACACACACACACACACACACACACACACACACACACACACACACACACACACACACACACACTCACATACACATACACATACACACACACACACACACACACACACACACACACACACACACACACACACACACACACACACACACACACACACACACATGCCGTACACGAAGGCCCTATCAGACCCACGTGGGGCCAGGGAAAAGACGATGAGCACACTAAGATCAAGCGACAGGTCCGAAGACAATGAAGGTTTGTTATATGCAGAGATTCTAACAGCCAACTGCAGTAGCAAGGGACAGCTGGCCAGGAAAGACAGTCCACTGAGAATAGAAGTTTCAGATATGACAGGGACTGAAGGCAAGAACATGTCAATGGAAGGAAATAAAATGCCTCAGAGGAAGCAGATGGAGACTCAGTGAGAGGAGGAAAGGGCGAGGTCAGTCTTTGTGTACGGGCTCCAAGAAGCCAAGGGGGCCAACTTTGAAGAAATAAAACAGGAGGAGAAAAAAATGATTGAAGGCATCATGAAAACAATAGGGGAGGGCAATATGACCCAGGTGACAAATTTTCAGAGAATTGGGTGGTTTGCGAGTGGAAGGATACCGCCTGTCAGAGTAACTTTCAAGGAAGAATCAGTTCGAATCAGGATTCTGCAAGAGAAAGCAAGACTGAGGGACAAAGAGGGGTACCAGAGAGTATACCTCGACCGCGACAGAACACAAGAAGAAAGGACTACACTGAAAGAGAGGGTACAGAGACGCAAGGAGGAACGAGAAGCAATGAAAATGAGCAGGACCCAGACACAGGAGGAAGGGCAAACACACCCCACAGAATCTCCCACCAAAAGACCCCACCCGCAACATTCCCAACGCAACTGAGCAACCTATACTACAACCCACTCACTGTTCCCTCTGCCACTAACCCCCATATCACAAACCTCACCCCAACAGCTGTCCCTTATGGGCATTCTGACCCCACCCCCATCAACACATACCCCACCTACACCACAGCCCCATATAGGCCCCCACCAAGGCTCTCGCTCCCCCAACCCCAATATACTTGCATGACCACAATGATAGAAAAGAAACTAAAGGTTTGGTACACAAACGCGGATGGAATAACGAATAAACATGAGGAGTGGAATGAAAGAATCAGTGAAAAATCCCCAGACATCATAGCAGTCACAGAAACAAAACTCGCTGAGACAATAACAGACACAATCTTCCCAACAGGATATCAGATCCTGAGGAAAGATAGAAGGAGTAGAGGGGGAGGAGGGGTTGCACTGCTCATAAAACACCAATGGGGATTTGAGGAAATGGAAGGCATGGACATGATTGGAGAAAGAGACTACATTGTAGGTACAATTCAGTCCGGAGAACATAAAGTAGTCATTGGAGTGATGTATAACCCACCACAGAACTGCAGGAGGCCAAGAGAGGAGTACGAAGAAAACAACAGGGTGATGGTGGACACACTGGCTGAGGTGGCAAGAAGAGCTCACTCGAGCAGAGCAAAGTTACTGGTAATGGGCGATTTCAACCACAGGGAGATCGACTGGGAAAACCTGGAGCCACATGGGGGTCCCGAAACATGGAGAGCCAAGATGATGGATGTGGTACTTGAAAACCTCATGCATCAACATGTCAGGGACACAACCAGAGAGAGAGGGGAGGATGAGCCAGCAAGACTGGATCTTGTGTTCACCCTGAGCAGTTCAGACATCGAGGACATCACTTACGAGAGGCCCCTTGGAGCTAGCGATCATGTGGTTCTGAGTTTTGACTATATAATAGAGTTACAAGTGGAGAAGGTAACAGGAACTGAAGGGGACAGGCCAAACTATAAAAGGGGGGACTACACAGGTATGAGAAACTTCCTGCAGGAGGTTCAGTGGGACAGAGAAATGGTAGGAAAATCAGTAAACGAGATGATGGAATATGTGGCAACAAAGTGCAAGGAGGCAGAGGAAAGTTTTGTTCCCAAGGGAAACAGAAATAATAGGAAGACCAAAACGAGTCCTTGGTTTACCCGAAGGTGTAGGGAGGCAAAAACTAAGTGCAACAGAGAATGGAAAAGGTACAGGAGGCATAGGACCCAGGAAAACAAGGAGATTAGTAGAAGAGCCAGAAACGAGTATACGCAGATAAGGAGGGAGGCCCAGCGACAGTATGAAAACGACATAGCATCGAAAGTCAAATCTGACCCGAAACTGCTGTATAGCCACATTAGGAGGAAGACAACAGTCAAGGACCAGGTGATAAGGCTGAGAAAAGAAGGTGGAGAACTCACAAGAAACGATCAAGAGGTATGTGAGGAGCTCAACACGAGATTTAAGGAAGTATTTACAGTAGAGACAGGAAGGACTCTGGGGGGACAGACCAGATGGGGACACCAACAAGGAATACACCAACAAGTGTTGGACGACATACATACAGATGAGGAGGAGGTGAAGAAACTGCTAAGGGACATCGATACCTCAAAGGCAATGGGACCGGACAACATCTCTCCATGGGTCCTTAGAGAGGGAGCAGATATGTTGTGCGTACCACTTACCACAATCTTCAACACATCCCTGGAAACTGGGCAACTACCTGAGGTATGGAAGACGGCAAATGTAGTTCCCATTTTCAAAAAAGGAGACAGAAAAGAGGCACTAAACTATAGACCTGTGTCATTGACGTGTATAGTATGCAAAATTATGGAGAAGATTATCAGGAGGAGAGTGGTGGAGCACCTGGAACGGAACAGGAGTATAAATGCCAACCAGCACGGATTCACGGAAGGCAAATCCTGTGTCACAAACCTTCTGGAGTTTTATGATAAAATAACAGAAGTAAGACAAGAGAGAGAGGGGTGGGTTGATTGCATCTTCTTGGACTGCAAGAAGGCCTTTGACACAGTTCCTCACAAGAGATTAGTGCAGAAGCTAGAGCATCAGGCGCAAATAACAGGAAGGGCACTGCAATGGATCAGAGAATACCTGACAGGGAGGCAACAACGAGTCATGGTACGTAATGATGTATCACAGTGGGCACCTGTGACGAGCGGGGTCCCACAGGGGTCGGTCCTAGGACCAGTGCTATTTTTGGTATATGTGAACGACATGACAGAAGGGTTAGACTCAGAAGTGTCCCTGTTTGCAGATGATGTGAAGTTAATGAGGAGAATTAAATCTGATGAGGACCAGGCAGGACTTCAAAGAGACCTGGACAGACTGGACACCTGGTCCAGCAAATGGCTTCTCGAATTTAATCCTGCCAAATGCAAAGTCATGAAGATAGGGGAAGGGCACAGAAGACCACAGACAGAGTATAGGCTAGGTGGCCAAAGACTGCAAACCTCACTCAAGGAGAAAGATCTTGGGGTGAGTATAACACCGAGCATGTCTCCGGAAGCACACATCAATCAGATAACTGCTGCAGCATATGGGCGCCTGGCAAACCTGAGAACAGCATTCCGACACCTTAGTAAGGAATCATTCAAGACACTGTACACCGTGTATGTCAGGCCCATACTGGAGTATGCAGCACCTGTTTGGAACCCGCACTTGATAAAGCACGTCAAGAAACTAGAGAAAGTACAAAGGTTTGCGACAAGGTTAGTTCCAGAGCTAAGGGGAATGTCCTATGAAGAAAGATTAAGGGAAATCGGCCTGACGACACTGGAGGACAGGAGGGTCAGGGGAGACATGATAACGACATATAAAATACTGCGTGGAATAGACAAGGTGGACAAGGACAGGATGTTCCAGGGAGGGGACACAGAAACAAGAGGCCACAATTGGAAGTTGAAGACACAAATGAGTCAGAGAGATAGTAGGAAGTATTTCTTCAGTCATAGAGTTGTAAGGCAGTGGAATAGCCTAGAAAATGACGTAGTGGAGGCAGGAACCATACACAGTTTTAAGACGAGGTTTGATAAAGCTCATGGAGCGGGGAGAGAGAGGGTCTAGTAGCAACCGGTGAAGAGGCGGGGCCAGGAGCTAGGACTCGACCCCTGCAACCACAAATAGGTGAGTACAAATAGGTGAGTACACATACGCGAAGCAGTATCGCTAAATAGTGCTCCCAGGATTTAGCGTTCTAGTGGCTGTATTAAGATATTATTAGCGGTCATCATACGTGAGTGAATCATTGAACATACCTACAAGAGTGTGAAAACTTTCTAGAGTGTGAATAATGTGATCAGATCAAGAATTTTACAATTTAAATTTGAATGAATGTTGAGTGAGGGAGGGTAGCAGTCAGCTGATGAGGCTGCTGGCTGCAGTGTTGACACAAAATATTCAAACATAGTTAATTGGGTTAACGGTGTGATCTGAAATATTAACAAATACAGATATTGGTTGGTTATAGCAGCAGTGTAGTGATAAGGTCATGAAAGAGTGATTAAGTAAATACTGAAAGTAAGACAAAATTAGTCAATCCCCAGCTGTTGGTGTTGTGAATGTAGTTAATGTCATCAGGGTTGTATGGTATCGTTGATTGTTTTTCCTGCTATTATGATCAATGTACAGTACCATGCATTGTTCATTATTCCATTTTTTCTCAATGATCTATGTATCATATCCTTCATGATCAACTGTTCCCTCTATTTCTTGTACAATGATCCATGCTTGGTACCACTCAGAGCACAATGCGTAGCACCACTGTTACCGTACTGCATTGTACCATGCATGGAACATTGTATACCCCTTTCTCCGTCCATCATCTAGGCATGGAGCCATTGTTCCCTTCTTTCCTCTTACCATGAAGAATCGTCCCCTCCATTCCTGTTACTTTGATTCATTCATGGCACCTTCAACATTCATGGCACCATCAACATTCATGGCACCATCAACATTCATGGCACCATCAACATTCATGGCACCATCAACATTCATGGCACCATCAACATTCATGGCACCATCAACATTCATGGCACCATCAACATTCATGGCACCATCAACATTCATGGCACCATCAA
Source organism: Cherax quadricarinatus (assembly GCF_038502225.1). Taxonomy (NCBI): domain Eukaryota; kingdom Metazoa; phylum Arthropoda; class Malacostraca; order Decapoda; family Parastacidae; genus Cherax; species Cherax quadricarinatus. The sequence goes on along the minus strand of NW_027195536.1, from coordinate 140,707 downwards.
CATTCATGGCACCATCAACATTCATGGCACCATCAACATTCATGGCACCATCAACATTCTGTTGTTCCTTCACTCCTCTTACTTAGAGGTCATTCAAAAATAGTTAATTAAAAATAATTCAATGATACTTAAAAAAGTCTTATTTTTTCCCCTGGTGATTGTTGTAGTGTTTATATAATGTAACTCTGTAAACAAATGTTAATGAAAGTCACACAAGTTATTCTCCAATGAAAGGTCACATATCACAGTAATGTCAACAATGAAAGGTCACATATCACAGTAATGTCAACAATGAAAGGTCACATATCACAGTAATGTTAACAATGAAAGGTCACATATCACAGTAATGTCAACAATGAAAGGTCACATATCACAGTAATGTCAACAATGAAAGGTCACATATCACAGTAATGTCAACAATGAAAGGTCACATATCACAGTAATGTCAACAATGAAAGGTCACATATCACAGTAATGTCAACAATGAAAGGTCACATATCACAGTAATGTCAACAATGAAAGGTCACATATCACAGTAATGTCAACAATGAAAGGTCACATATCACAGTAATGTCAACAATGAAAGGTCACATATCACAGTAATGTTAACAATGAAAGGTCACATATCACAGTAATGTCAACAATGAAAGGTCACATATCACAGTAATGTCAACAATGAAAGGTCACATATCACAGTAATGTCAACAATGAAAGGTCACATATCACAGTAATGTCAACAATGAAAGGTCACATATCACAGTAATGTCAACAATGAAAGGTCACATATCACAGTAATGTCAACAATGAAAGGTCACATATCACAGTAATGTCAACAATGAAAGGTCACATATCACAGTAATGTCAACAATGAAAGGTCACATATCACAGTAATGTCAACAATGAAAGGTCACATATCACAGTAATGTCAACAATGAAAGGTCACATATCACAGTAATGTCAACAATGAAAGGTCACATATCACAGTAATGTCAACAATGAAAGGTCACATATCACAGTAATGTCAACAATGAAAGGTCACATATCACAGTAATGTCAACAATGAAAGGTCACATATCACAGTAATGTCAACAATGAAAGGTCACATATCACAGTAATGTCAACAATGAAAGGTCACATATCACAGTAATGTCAACAATGAAAGGTCACATATCACAGTAATGTCAACAATGAAAGGTCACATATCACAGTAATGTCAACAATGAAAGGTCACATATCACAGTAATGTTAACAATGAAAGGTCACATATCACAGTAATGTCAACAATGAACGGTCACATATCACAGTAATATCAACAATGAAAGGTCACATATCACAGTAATGTCAGCAATGAAAGGTCACATATCACAGTAATGTCAACAATGAAAGGTCACATATCACAGTAATGTCAACAATGAAAGGTCACATATCACAGTAATGTCAACAATGAAAGGTCACATATCACAGTAATGTTAACAATGAAAGGTCACATATCACAGTAATGTCAACAATGAAAGGTCACATATCACAGTAATGTCAACAATGAAAGGTCACATATCACAGTAATGTCAACAATGAAAGGTCACATATCACAGTAATGTCAACAATGAAAGGTCACATATCACAGTAATGTCAACAATGAAAGGTCACATATCACAGTAATGTCAACAATGAAAGGTCACATATCACAGTAATGTCAACAATGAAAGGTCACATATCACAGTAATGTCAACAATGAAAGGTCACATATCACAGTAATGTCAACAATGAAAGGTCACATATCACAGTAATGTCAACAATGAAAGCTCACATATCACAGTAATGTCAACAATGAAAGGTCACATATCACAGTAATGTCAACAATGAAAGGTCACATATCACAGTAATGTCAACAATGAAAGGTCACATATCACAGTAATGTCAACAATGAAAGGTCACATATCACAGTAATGTCAACAATGAAAGGTCACATATCACAGTAATGTCAACAATGAAAGGTCACATATCACAGTAATGTCAACAATGAAAGGTCACATATCACAGTAATGTCAACAATGAAAGGTCACATATCACAGTAATGTTAACAATGAAAGGTCACATATCACAGTAATGTCAACAATGAAAGGTCACATATCACAGTAATATCAACAATGAAAGGTCACATATCACAGTAATGTCAGCAATGAAAGGTCACATATCACAGTAATGTCAACAATGGAAGGTCACATATCACAGTAATGTCAACAATGAAAGGTCACATATCACAGTAATGTCAACAATGAAAGGTCACATATCACAGTAATGTTAACAATGAAAGGTCACATATCACAGTAATGTCAACAATGAAAGGTCACATATCACAGTAATGTCAACAATGAAAGGTCACATATCACAGTAATGTCAACAATGAAAGGTCACATATCACAGTAATGTCAACAATGAAAGGTCACATTTCACAGTAATGTCAACAATGAAAGGTCACATATCACAGTAATGTAAACAATGAAAGGTCACATTTCACAGTAATGTCAACAATGAAAGGTCACATATCACAGTAATGTAAACAATGAAAGGTCACATATCACAGTAATGTCAACAATGAAAGGTCACATATCACAGTAATGTCAACAATGAAAGGTCACATATCACAGTAATGTCAACAATGAAAGGTCACATATCACAGTAATGTAAACAATGAAAGGTCACATATCACAGTAATGTAAACAATGAAAGGTCACATATCACAGTAACGTAAACAATGAAAGGTCATATATCACAGTAACGTAAACAATGAAAGGTCACATATCACAGTAATGTAAACAATGAAAGGTCATATATCACAGTAACGTAAACAATGAAAGGTCACATATCACAGTAATGTAAACAATTAAAGGTCACATTTCACAGTAATGTAAACAATGAAAGGTCACATACCACAGTAGTGTAAACAATGAAAGGTCACCTACCACAGTAATGTAAACAATGAAAGGTCACATATCACAGTAATGTAAACAATGAAAGGTCACATACCACAGTAATGTAAACAATCAAAGGTCACATACCACAGTAATGTAAACAATCAAAGGTCACATACCACTTAATGTAAACAATCAAAGGTCACATACCACAGTAATGTAAACAATCAAAGGTCACATACCACAGTAATGTAAACAATCAAAGGTCACATACCACAGTAATATAAAAAAAATAATAAATATTTAAAATGCAGGAACAATATTTAATATACGTTTCAGAAAAGCTAAAAAAATCTTGTAAAGTGAATCAAAGCTGACGAATTGTTCACTTGTATTATTTTTAAGGTTTGTTAAGTTTTTCAACTTGATGTTGAAAACTATTAATTATATAGGCAGAGAATGACATTCCAACATTTATGTTAATAAAATCAATCAGTTAGAGCATAAAAACTTCTCTCTTGCACTAAGACCATGAAAGTTCCTATATATACCTCGCTGTGTTCCTGTATTCTTTGTAACGTCGTGACAAAGCTGAGGGAGAGCCAGACGTTGTCACAGTAAAATGTTGTGACATGTTATATATCCTTATCTTCCTTTGTTGCAGCGCTACTCATGTTGTGACATGTTATATATCCTTATCTTCCTTTGTTGCAGCGCTACACATGTTGTGACATGTTATATATCATTATCTTCCTTTGTTGCAGCGCTACACATGTTGTGACATGTTATATATCATTATCTTCCTTTGTTGCAGCGCTACACATGTTGTGACATGTTATATATCATTATCTTCCTTTGTTGCAGCGCTACACATGTTGTGACATGTTATATATCATTATCTTCCTTTGTTGCAGCGCTACACATGTTGTCACATATGTTTCCTTAATTTCCTTTACTGATGAAATTTCCTGAAATATTTGATGATATTCTCATCACTAATAACCCAGGCTAGGCAGGTCCTACTCATGTTCAACCCTTCTCACTTATATACCTATAACCAATTTTTTAACATCTTCGTTACTTTAGTTTCAATGAACCAAGAAAGCAAATTGTTCCTATATTTGAAAACTTTATTCCAGTAGACATTAGCTTTAGTAACTATTAAGTAGATGGTAACTGTGGTAAAATTGATGTAAAGAAAACTGAAGTAGACACATAGAGATTTGTTTAACTGTCTTGTTTACAAGTGCATCTTTCTTGTCTCTTCTTCACACCTTCACTTCTCTCACTGTCACTGTCTTCACAATACTCTTAATCAACATTTACCATCGATGTGTATGTGTCAGTGTAAGACATAAGTGTTGGTGTTACTATGTTTAACTATATTTAAAATGACATAACAGCAAAAGCCAAGGCTGAGACAAAATTACCTGGCATCCACATCAGAAGAAAGACAACAATGAAAAAACAAATAATTTGTGGGATTCTCTAACATTATCACTCCCAGGTCCTTCACATAAGTTTTTCGCTCTATTGTGTGGTTAGAATTTGTTTTATACTTCGATCTGGTTTTTATTTCCTCATAACGGAGTAATTGATTTTTTTTCTAATTAAACATCATACTGTTGTCTGTGGTCCATTTGAATACTTGGTTAATGTTCGCCTGGAGATTTACAGTGTCCTCAATGGCTGACAGTGTCTTGTAAATTTTAGTATCGTCAGCAAGAGAAGACACGGTTCTATGGTTTACATCTCTGTGTCAGACATGAATTGAGGACAAGGATGGGAGAAATTACTATACCTTGTGGAACAGAGTTTGTTGGTTAGGAAGTTATAGATCCATCTACCCACTTTGTTCTGTTATTTCTTTATCACGCATTTTGTATGCTATTACACCATGATCCCACTTGTTGAAGATTGCTGCAAAGTGTGTAATGTGTATACTATATCTGCATTTTGTTTGTTCTCCACTTCATCCAACCCATGTCATAGTGGTCCAGTTCTTGTGAGTGGCAGGAGCCACCTGCTATAAATACATGCTACCCTGGGTAGTGCAATTATTGAGAGTTCAGGTGGTTGGCGATCTTGCTTCTTAGAACCCTTTCGAAGATTTTTATGATGCGGAACGTTAGTCCTATCGGTCTTTAATTCTTTGTTATTGCTTTACTTCCACCTTTGTGGACTGGGACTACATCCGTTGTTAATGTTCGTGAGATGACCCTCATGTCTAGGCTCCCTCTCAATAAGCTCCACATACTCTCGTGCTAAGCAGACTTGCTTGTCTCCCAATCTAAGATCTCCCGTGAAGTCTTCTATTCTTTGCCATCCCTGTTTCCAAAATCTTAAGAACAAAATCTTAAGAACACCCTCCGTCCTTTAGATATATAAATCTTTCTGTTCGTCTAACTAATACACTTCACAGTTATCTTGTACAAACTCTTACTTCTTATGTCACTGATGTTTCTGAGTCATCTCTATTTCGTGCTCCTCTTGTCATCTATAATATTTGGCGAAACTCGCCGCTCCTTTTCTAAGGGAATTAAAAACTAAAAATGTTACGTGCACTTATATTATTATCACTATGATTATTTACTTTTGTATACTTAAGTTTACCATAAAACATTTATGCAGCAACATAAGAGTGGACAACCTGTATCATCGACCCAACAACAACATTTGTCAACAACATCATTGTTACCAGAGCAGAAAAAAATTCACGGAATAAGCAAGGTACTTTTTATTTTATGTTTTGTTTCATGTATTGCTAACTATTCATGACTAACTTTCAGTTTATGTCTATTACTGTTCATATGTTTGTATCTGTTCATATGTATGAATCTGTTCATATGCATGTATCTGTTCACATGTATGTAGCTGTTCACGTATGTGTTATCTACCCATGAGTGTATGTGTTACATTTCCATGTGTGTTACCTGTTCATGTGTTTGTGTGTGTTACCTGTCCATGTGTGTGTGTGTGTTACTTGTCCATGTATGTGTGTGTGTTACCTGTAGATGTGTTTGAAGCTTTGTATGGTCTTTGCCATACAGATAATCAGATTTACAACACACATATTAATATTTTCTCACACATTTACTCATTTTAACATACGCAGCCTACACATGGATCGTCACTCACGCATATACGTACATACATACACGCACAGATACACACGATAACGACATATAAAATACTGAGAGTAATCGACAAGATTACTCGACAGGATGTAATCGACAGGATGTTCCAGAGATGGGACACAGAAACAAGGAGTCACAATTGGAAGTTGAAGATTCAGATTAGTCACAAGGATGTTAGGAAGCATTTCTTCAGCCACTGAGTTATCAGGAAGTGGAATAGTCTGGAAAGTGAGGTAGAGGAAGCAGAATCTATACATAGCTTTAAGAAGACGTATGATAAAGTTTACGGAGCAGGGACAGAGTGACCTAGTAGCGACCAGTGAAGAGGCGGTGCCAGGAGCTATGACTGGACCCCCTGCAACCAAAAACAGATAAGTACAGACACACACACATACAAACTCAATTCTGCTTCACACATATATCCCATAATACACACTACGCTCTCTTCTCACCGCAAGATGTGTCTAAATACCTATACACACGCATACACACATAGGTTTTAGAGGTATTTTTGAGGAGATATGTACCAGACCTTGTGTTCCTGCAGGAACATAATTATAAATCATTGGATGAGCTGTTAGGTAAGACACATATGCAACAGTTAGGTATCTTTATTTCGAAACGTTTCGCCTACACAGTAGGCTTCTTCAGTCGAGTACAGAAAAGTTGATAGAAGCAGAAGATACTTGAAGACGATGTAATCAGTCCATCACCCTTGAAGTTTTGAGGTGGTCAGTCCCTCAGTCTGGAGAAGAGTATTGTCCCATAGTCTGTTGCATATGTGTCTTACCTAACAACCTGTCGGTATTTTATACCATTTGAATGTTCATTGGATGAGTTGTTGATTACTGGATATGAGGTGTATATGGGTAGTTCTGCACGATTGAAAGATGGTGTGGCGTTGTTAATTAAAGAAGCTAGCCCATTTCTTATGCAAAGATGTGAGGTAGGGGAGGAGGGGCGGTTGGTTCGGGTGGATGGTACGTGGGGTGGGGTTCAGGTGGGTTTCATAGGGGTGTATGGGCCTTCGGAAGGAGACATGGGCGTTAAAAATAGGTTCTTCAGGGACGTCCTTGTTTACCATTTAAGATTGCTGCCAGTCATTATAGGAAGTGATTGGAACTGTGTTGTAGGACGTAAGGACATAGAACCTAGAGGGAAGGTTTTTTTTCCGGGTATTTAGGGGATCTGTTGCGAGGTGTGAATGTAGTGGATGTGGGAGGGGAGGAAGTGGGTGGGGTGATGCATACTTTTATTAACCGCGATTACGTGGCGAGGCTTGATCGAATCTAAATCTATGTATCTCGGGGGGTGAGGGTGAGCAGTGTGTGGCATTGAATGCAAGTTTCTCTGATCATAGAGGGGTTCTGGTGGACTTGAATTGGGAGGGACTGCCAAAGCATTTTAGGGGTTATTGGAAGTTGAATATTGGGTTATTGCACAAAAGGGGGAAGGGAATCTTTTGAGAGCGCTTGGAGGAGGTGGTAGGCTGACGGCTGGGGAAGGGTTGATGTGCTTGGGTGATGGGACACGGTCGGTAAGGGGAAGGTGAGGGTTTTTTATCAGAAGCGGGGAAGGGAAGAGCGGTGGTTTCAATATGGGGCTTTACATTACCTTGAAGGGGGGAACGTATCTGGTGGGTGAGACTGAGGGTTTAAAACAACTGATTAGGGATATTCAAAATCGTAATTTTGATGCGGCGCAGGTTGCGGGAGGACTTGATGAGGTCTTATGGGGCGACTGTCCTTTGGCGTATGTCTTGCGAGAGGAGGGGAAACGTCGCAGGGCAACGGAAATGATGAGCTTGCGGGTTCAGGAGCAATTGGAGGGTATCATCAGGGGCAGGTGCTTATGTCAACGGAGGGTATGGGTTGTTATGTGGATGCGTGGTATGAGACACAGTAAAAGTGTGGGGGTTAGACAGGACTCGCAGCAATGGTTTTAAGTTAGAAAAATTCAGATTCAGAAAGGATATAGGAAAGTACTGGTTTGGTAACAGAGTTGTGGATGAGTGGAACAAACTCCCAAGTACAGTCCTAGAGGCCAGAACGTTGTGTAGCTTTAAAAATAGGTTGGATAAATACATGAGTGGGTGTGGGTGGGTGTGAGTTGGACCTGATTAGCTTGTGCTACCAGGACGGTTGCCGTGTTCCTCCCTTAAGTCAAAGTGACCTGACCTGACTAGGTTGGGTGCATTGGCTTAAGCCGGAAGGAGACTTGGACCTGCCTCGCATGGGCCAGTAGGCCTGCTGCAGTGTTCCTTCGTTCTTATGTTCTTATGTTCTTATAAGGATCGGCTGAATTTGTGTTGGCCTGTAAGTGAGGAGATTAGGATGGCAGTGGAGGGAATGAGTATGGGAAAATTGCCGGATATTGACGGTATCTCTTGCGACTTTTATAAGGAAAACTGGGAATGTTTGCATGAATTTTTAGTGGTTTTATTTAATGCCGTGAAAACCCTGGGCAGGTTGGGGGAACAGCAGAAAACGGGTGTGGTGGTCATGATCCCTAAAAAGAAGTCTTGTGAATGGAGTTTACCTGGAGAGAGTTCCGGGGATCAACGCCCTCGCGGCCCGGAATGTGACCAGGCCTCATGGTGGAACAGAGCCTGATCAACCAGGCTGTTACTGCTGACTGCACGCAATCCAACGTACGAGCCATAGCCCGGCTGGTCAGGTACCGACTTTAGGTGCTTGTCCAGTGCCTGCTTGAAGACAGCCAGGGGTCTATTGGTAATCCCCCTTATGTATTCTGGGAGGTAGTTGAACAGTCTCGGGCCCCTGACACTTATTGTGTTGTCTCTTAACGTGCTAGTGACACCCCTGCTTTTCATTGGGGAGATGCTGCATATGTTGAATATGTGCATGATTACCGATCGATTATCTTAATGTGTGGTGATTACAAGATCTTTGCTAAAGTGTTAGGAAATAGGATGAAAGGAGTCCTTGACAGAGTTTTGAATGAGGGTCAATATGGGGTGCCTGGGCGTTCGATGTGTGTGGGGCAAGGAATCATACGCAGGTTTATAGATGAAAGTGGGGGGGGGGATGAAGGTGGGGTATTAGCGTTAGATTGGCATGCGGCTTATTACTGTGTGGAGCATGAGGAGCTGTGAAAGTTTAGGTAATGGCAGGGGTTTGAGAGGGAAATCGTCAGTTGGGCTAAGGTGTTATATGAGCAGGCTATGGTAAGGGTGCAAGTGAATGGTAGGCTAGGGAAACTTGTTACGATGGAACAGGGCTTGCGGCATGGATGCCCGGTGTCGCAGCTTCTCTTTGCATTGCTCCAGGACCCGTTTTATAGGGCTGTGCGATGGGTTGTAAGGGATGTAGTGGAACCGGGGATCGTGGGTTACGTAGATGACACCACGGTTCTATTCAGAAGGTCTGAGGATTTACAAAGGGTGGGTAAGTTGGTGGAGAGATTTGGCGTGGCAACGAGAAAGAAGATTAATAGGGGAAAGTCTATGCTTATGAGGGTGGGGGACAGAGTGGGTGGGGCATTCCAGCAGGGAGACAGTTGGCCCCTGGTTAGTCAAATTAAGGTGTGTGGGGTTGTTCACATGGGAAATCTTCAGGAGGCGCGGGAGGTGAATTTGAAAGAAGCAGTGGATAGGGTTTTGGGTAGATTGGTGGGATTGTGTACAGGGGGTTTGATGCTACACCAGCATGTTATTGTGGTGAATATGACATTGTATGGTAAGCTGTGGCATGTGGCAGGTATATATCCCTTGGAAACATGTGATGAGAAGCATCTGTTGAAGGATGTGTATCGATATATTTGGGGTTCGGGCTGTGACTGGTTGTCCAGAGATGTGTGTCTACCGGTACGCCAGGGAGGGCTGGGGTTAATGGCGCTGCATCGAAGGTTGTTGGGTATGTACGTTAAACACAGTTATTTGAGGGAGGGTAGGATTGCAGGCACAGGCTTGGCATGGGTGAGAACGGATTTGGGGCGTTGGGTGAGGGGTAGGGATGTCCAGGTGTGTGAGGAAATGTTGAGGTTATTGATTTTTGCAAGAGACCCAGGCAGGGTCAAGATAGGAAGACTGGCTCAGGTGGGTGGTGGTTGTTAGGGTTGAAGGTATATATCCTATGTATGCATGGAGCGACATATGGCGGTGCTTGAAAGGGCGCTTGAAGGCTGTGGTGAGGAAGGTCATGTTCAAATTTCTTCACAATATATTGCCGTCTTGGGAAGTGTTGGGTAATAGTCGTGTGCAGGAGGGTAGGGAGTGTTGTGTGTGTGGGGATATTGACACTGTGTTTCATGCAGTATATTTTTGTACGAGGTTGGAACCAGTAAGAGAGTGATTTAGCAGGGTTTTACGTTTGGTGGGTGGGGGTGGGATTAGTGTTTTAAGGGCATTAAGCTTAGATGTGGGGGTCGTGGGAGTGCCGGTGCAGAATGCAATGGGTTATCTTGTCACGGACTTCGTGTATACTTCGTGGGTGTTAAGACGTGCGCCGGTAAGGGAGCGAATCAGGACACTGGCAGCGATATTTTATGGGACGCAACGGCGGAATAAGGACATCACAGGGAACAGATGGCATTTCAGATTTTCGGAGGGATATCATAGCACCTGCGTCAGGGACTTAAGGGCGTTACAGTCTTAAGGGAAAATAATAAAGCTAGCTTCTTGAGGAATGAGCGGACGTGAGTGGTGCGTTTGGTGAACCAAGGTGTGATGTTAGATGTGTGGGGTTGGTGAGTGTCTTGGTGTGATGTTAGACGTGTGGGGTTGGTGAGTGTCTTGGTGATGTTAGATGTGTGGGGTTGGTGAGTGTCTTGGTGGACAGCAACATTTGGTGAACCGTGTGATGTTAGATGTGTGGGGTTGGTGAGTGTCTTGGTGGACACCAACATTTGGTGAACCAAGGTGTGATGTTAGATGTGTGGGGTTGGTGAGTGTCTTGGTGGACATCAACATTTCATGTAATGTGTTAATTGGGGATGGAAGTACAAACCTGGTTGTGGGTAAGCGTAAAATGGAGCTCTCTTTTAAGCATATATGTTTTCTTGTATTTTTATACAACAGTGAGCCTCTTATATGATTGCATGTTAGTATAATGTACCTTGTGGTATGATGTATGAGTCTCTGTATTTATGTGCAATTACAAATGTATTGTCTCTATATTTATCACTAGGGTAAGCTTTTACCACATGATTAGGTTACGCGAGGCGTTGTTATATTTACTGTTTCTGTATTGTACAATCTTGTTTGTGGGCGCTTCCCGTAGGCACTTGAAGCGTGTATGTTGCGCATGGAGTGCAGCTTGGGTACGGATTCCACACACGAGGGTGTGGCGTGGGTAATGTGTAGGTCAGGGCACATGTGTGTGTCCAGGCCACGAGGGTGTGGCGTGGGTAATGTGTAGATCAGGGCACGTGTGTGTGTCCAGGCCACGAGAGTGTTGCGTGGGTAATGTGTAGGTCAGAACACAGTCATATGTGTGTCCAGGCACTAGAGGTACAACTTGTATTGTGACGTAAGGTGTAAAAGTTAGTTCTCCCGTGTTATGTGACACTTTGTTAAATATCTGATTGTATTGATACCTTTGGGATAAATACCGTCATTATTATGTAATGTGTAATGTACGCCGTAAGTGGCAATGTTATGGTTAGGAAGCCTTGAGTGTAAGGCATTTGGGGGGAGGTGGTCAAGGTGGTGGAAGATTAGTGGTGAATTGCATAAAACGGACCAATGTGTTGTAGGGTTAGAAGGTTCACTGGACCTCGTGTATTATCATTCTGTGAGAGTTACGGTACACAGGAAATGTTTAGTCCAGGTATGAGGATACATGTTTGAATGGTACTTATATTATTTGTGAATTGATATTTTGAAACATTATTTCTTGTCATAATATTTTAAGTATTATAAAATATGTTCCAAACACACAGGCGATAGATCGAGCTATGTGATTATTTGGGATCCATTGTGGTGGAGGAGGTAGGGGTATATGATTTATTATAGCATGTCTTTCGGTGTATTTTTGTGGTACGATGACATTGGGCCACAAAGCTCTTAACTGATGTTTACTTATGTATGGATTATGAACATCTCAGGCGGCGCGATGTGCATATAGCGACTGTGAGAATATCGCACAATTTATATGGTGTACTGTGCTGATGAGTTCTATTTTGCATACCTGTTTGATAAGGGATGGAAGTTTTCTGTATATTTATTTATTATGTTGTAATATGGAGTTCTAAATAAAATATATAAAAAAAGCACTAATACAACATTGTACCATCACTACTACAACTACTACCACAACACTGTACCATCACTACTACAACTACTACCACAACACTGTACCATCACTACTACAACTACTACCACAACACTGTACCATCACTACTACAACTACTACCACAACACTGTACCATCACTACTACAACTACTACCACAACACTGTACCATCACTACTACAACTACTACCACAACACTGTACCATCACTACTACAACTACTACCACAACACTGTACCATCACTACTACAACTACTACCACAACACTGTACCATCACTACTACAACTACTACAACTACTACCACAACACTGTACCATCACTACTACTACTATCACAACATTGTACCATCACTGCTACAACTACTACCACAACAGTGTTCCATCACTGCTGCTACTACTACTACCACAACACTGTACCATCAATACTACAACAATCACAACACTGTACCATCACTACTACAACTACTACCACAACACTGTACTATCACTACTACAACTACTACCACTACTACAACTACTACCACAACACTGTACCATCACTACTACAACTACTACCACAACACTGTACCATCACTACTGCAACTACCACAACACTGTACCATCACTACTACAACTACTACCACAACACTGTACCATCACTACTACAACTACTACCACAACACTGTACCATCACTACTGCAACTACTACCACAACACTGTACCATCACTACTACAACCACTATCACAACACTACCATCACTACTACAACTACCACAACACTGTACCGTCACTACTACAACCACTATCACAACACTGTAACATACTACAACTACCACAACACTGTACCATCATTACTACAACTACTACCACAACACTGTGCCATCAATACTACAACTGTACCATCACTACTACGACTACTACCATCACTACTACAACTACTACCACAACACTGTACCATCACTACTACAACTACTACCACTACTACAACTACTACCACAACACTGTACCATCACTACTGCAACTACTACCACAACACTGTACCATCACTACTACAACTACTACCACAACACTGTACCATCACTACTACAACTACTACCACAACACTGTACCATCACTACTACAACTACTACCACAACACTGTACCATCACTACTGCAACTACTACCACAACACTGTACCATCACTACTACAACTACTACCACAACACTGTACCATCACTACTGCAACTACTACCACAACACCATCACTACTTCAAATACCACAACACTGTACCTCACTACTACAACTACTACCACAACACTGTACCATCACTACTACAACTACTGCCACAACACTGTGCCATCACTACTTCAACTATTACCACAACACTGTACCATCACTACTACAACTACTACCACAACACTACCATCACTACTACAACTACTACCACAACACTGTACCATCACTACTACAACTACTACCACAACACTGTACCATCACTGCTGCAACTACTACCACAACACTGTACCATCACTACTACAACTACTACCACAACACTGTACCATCACTATTACAACTACTACCACAACACTGTACCATCACTACTACAACTACTACCACAACACTGTACCATCACTACTACAACTATCACAACACTGTACCATCACTACAAGAACTACTACCACGACACTGTACCATCACTACTGCAACTACTACCACAACACTGTACCATCTCTACTACAACTACTACCACAACACTGTACCATCACTACTACAACTACTACCACAACACTGTACCATCACTACTACAACTACTACCACTACTACAACTACTACCACAACACTGTACCATCACTACTACAACTACTACCACAACACTGTACCATCACTACTACAACTACCACAACACTGTACCATCACTACTACAACTACTACCACAACACTGTACCATCACTACTGCAACTACTACCACAACACTGTACCATCACTACTGCAACTACTACCACAGACCGGGCCGCGGGGGCGTTGACCCCCGGAACTCTCTCCAGGTAAACTCCAGGTAAACAACACTGTACCATCACTACTACAACTACCACAACACTGTACCATCACTACTACATCTACTACCCCAACACTGTACCATCAAACCATACCACGGGCGGGGATAGAACCCGCGGTCAGAGAGTCTCAAAACTCCAGACCGTCGCGTTAGCCACTCGACCAGCTAACCACAATAAGATTCGTCCAACTAGGTATATTTCTACACCATGTTGACGGCTTTGAGGGGACTTCAGCTAGAGTTCGTCACGGCCACGCTAGCTGGAGATTCGTCTGTAAAAACTTACCTCTGTGGCCACAGTAGTGCCTATGCTAGACTTCCTATGGTGTAAAAATATGTCTAGTTGGAAGAAATCTTATTGTGGCTAGCTGGTCGAGTGGCTAACGCGACGGTCTGGAGTTTTGAGACTCTCTGATCGCGAGTTCTATTCCCGCCCGTGGTATGGTTTGTTTGCAATCGTGTCATTACGATTTCGCGAGTCACTGTACCATCACTACAACAACTACTACCACAACACTGTACCATCACTACTTCAACTACTACCATAACACTGTACCATCACTACTGCAACAGCTAACAGTGTACCATCACTACTAAAACTACTAACACTGTACCATCACTAGTACAACTACTTCCACAACACTGTACCATCACTACTTCAACTACTACCACAACACTGTACCATCACTAGTACAACTACTTCCACAACACTGTACCATCACTACTTCAACTACTACCACAACACTGTACCATCACTACTGCAACAGCTAACAGTGTACCATCACTACTACAACTACTACCACAACACTGTACCATCGCTACTACAACTACTACCACAACACTGTACCATCACTACTTCAATTACTACCGCAACACTTTACCATCACTAGTATAACTACTACCACAACACTGTACCAACATTACTACAACTACTACCACAACTCTGAACCATCACTACTGCAACAGCTAACAGTGTACCATCACTACTAAAACTACTAACACAGTACCATCACTAGTACAACTACTTCCACAACACTGTACCATCACTACTTCAACTACTACCACAACACTGTACCATCACTAGTACAACTACTTCCACAACACTGTACCGTCAATACTACAACTACTAACACTGAACCAACACTACTTCAAGTACTACCACACTGTACTATCACCAGTACATCTACTGTCAAAACACTGTACAATCACTACTACAACTACTACCACAACACTGTACCATCACGACTACAACTACTACCACAACACTGTACTATCACGACTACAACTACTACCACAACACTGTACCTTCACGACTACAACTACTACCACAACACTGTACCATCACGACTACAACTACCTTCACTTACCTTCATCACCACCATAACTATCGTGAGAGTTTCCATCCTTCTACCAAAATTACACATTATTTTCAATTCCAGTATTGTTACAATCCCTACATCACCACTGCAATTAGAACAACTTTCAGATCTACAACTATCATTGACATCATCTCAACTACTACCCTCACTTCGGCCACTTCAATTACACAACAATTATCACCTTGTTAAACCACTCAACCATCACTGTCCACCACAATTATTACTATCACCACCACCACTACAACCACCACTACCACAACCTTCTCTGTAATTTCACTGTAGCCCCACTACAGGAGATGTATCGCACAGTCATATTATTCAATAATAACATTAATCGTAAATATTCTTTAGTTGTTCTAACCTAACTATATTTATGGTGACTGTGATAAATTGAGAACGTCAGATAGGTAGAGCTTAGTAAAACTCAAAGTTTCGTTCATCAGTTTTCTCTGCTGGAGCTTCACTATAACTATATTTATAGTGACTGTGATAAAGTGAGAACGTCAGATAGGTAGAGCTTAGTAAAACTCAAAGTTTCGTTCATCAGTTTTCTCTGCTGGAGCTTCACTATAACTATATTTTTAGTGACTGTGATAAACTGAGAACTTCAGATAGGTAGAGCACAAGTAAAACGCATAGAGTATCGTTCCTTCTTTTTGTGGTACATCTCCGCGAAGGAATATATAAACATGGCAAGCTTCTCTTGTTCCAAGGAATCTTTCCAAGACTATTTGGTTACCTATGATGAATTGTTTGATTTGTGTGATCTGGACAACAGGAAGAGGCTAGGAAGTGGAGTGTCTGCTACAGCATATAAAGTGATTTTCAACGGTAAATACGCTTGTCTCAAACTTGGAAAATGTTTGGAGGATCAAGAGGCATTTGATGATGAAGCTGCTAAATTAGCCGAGCTGCAGGGAGCTGGTGGAGCTCCACAATTGTACTGTGTATGCCACAACTTCCCTGCTATTGTTATATCCTTCAGAGGCGGTACTACCTTGTATAATTATTGCAAGAATAACTACGACTTAAAGCTACAAACTTTGTTGTTGATATTCCTTCAGGTGGCACTTAATCTGGAGGAGATTCACCAATGTGGATTTACCCACAATGATTTAAAGGCAGACAATGTCCTCATTCATGAAGCAGAGGACGCCCTCGAAGTTAATGTAATTGATTTTGGACACAGTACAAAAGTGGGAGAGCATATGGGCTGGGATTATACCCCTGAAGAGCATGAAGATTACCCACACTATGCTCCTGAGGTATTTCTTTGTGGTCCATGCACCCCTGAAGGTGATGTGTATTCCCTAGGACACATGATGTTTGAACTCTTAGGCTCTTACTTTAGACAGAGGAAAATTCCTGGCCCCTTGCATCTAATTAAATTGATAGATTTTATGATGGACCCAGAAAGGTCTAGACGGCCATCCATCCTTCAAGTGATTCAAATACTTGAGGAAACAGTAAAACAGCTGCTGACCAATGCCACCCCACAGGCCGACGCCCAGTCAGAAGCCGATGTCCCATCAGAGGATGATGTCCCATCTGGGGCTAGTGCCCCTCCAGAAGCCGATGCACCATCAGAAGCCGACGACCCATCAGAGAATGATGCACTGCCACGGACCTACACTATGCCACAGGATGACTTGCCATCAGTGACTGACGCCTTATCAGAGACTGACACCCCATCAATGGTCGATGTTCCACCAGTGGCCAACTCCCCATCAGACACAGACGTCCCACCACGGGGTGATACATTAGCTGCGGGATATTCTATAACAAATATGACAAAAGGTCTAGCCCTACACTATGTCTTGTACATGGCGCTCTCTTGTATGTATGGTAATAATTATTAACCAACATATAACGCCGTAGAGTGAGGTCCTGGTAGTGTAGTCGTCTCTGTGTATTCTTCTCTACTCACTCACATTATTATGTAATTTAAATACAATGAAATTATTTTGTTTTCATTAATAAAAACGAATCTTATTTAAAAAATAAATTTGTTTTATTTGAAAGAATATTTTGTCTTACTTAAAAAAGGTTATTTTGTTTTAATAAAAAACAAGAAACTTTATTTATATATAAAAAAAAGGAACTCGAAGAGCAGCCACCTCCACGTGGTGAGTTCTGGGTATTTTGTAACTTGATCAAAACTCTTACAAAATAGCTGAGAGCTGCTCATAGTCTGCTGTGTATATGTGTACAAACTACACATATATACAAGCAGAGTGAACCAAGTAGCGACCAGCCAAGAGATGGGACCAGGAGCTATGACTCGACACTGCAACCAAAATATTAGTAGTGGTGATACTTGTAATGATACTTATATTGGTGATACAGTGGTGAATGAAACGTGTAATTGTGGTACTTGTAGTGGTGATACTTGTAATACTTGTAGTGGTTATACTTGTAATGGTACTTGTAGTGGTGATAATTGTAATACTTGTAGTGATACTTGTAGTAGTGATACTTGTAATGATACTTATAGTGGTGATACAGTGGTGAGTGATACGTGTAATTGTGGTACTTGTAGAGGTAAAACTTGTAGTGTTGATACTTGTAGTGGTGATATTTGTATTTGTGATGTAGTAGGTGTGATACTTGTAGTTGTGTTAATTGTAGTGGTGACACTTGTAGTAATGATACTTGTAGTGGTGATACTTGTAGTGTCGTTTTGTGATGTATGCTGTGTAGTGTTGTGATGTATATTGTATAGTGTTTTGATGTATATTGCATAGTGCTATGATGTATATTGTGTAGTGTTGTGATGTATACTGTATAGTGTTTTGATGTATATTGCATAGTGCTATGATGTATATTGTGTAGTGTTGTGATGTATACTGTATAGTGTTTTGATGTATATTGCATAGTGCTATGATGTATATTGTGTAGTGTTGTGATGTATACTGTATAGTGTTTTGATGTATATTGCATAGTGCTATGATGTATATTGTGTAGTGTTGTGATGCATATTGTGTAGTGTTGTGATGTATACTGTATAGTGTTTTGATGTATATTGCATAGTGCTATGATGTATATTGTGTAGTGTTGTGATGTATACTGTATAGTGTTTTGATGTATATTGCATAGTGCTATGATGTATATTGTGTAGTGTTGTGATGTATATTGCGTAGTATTATGATGTATATTTTATAGTGTTGTGGTGTATATTGTATAGTGTTGTGTTGTACACTGCATAGTGTGGTGTTTTGAATATTGTGCAGTATTGTGATGTATAGTATTGTGTTGTATATTGTATAGTGTTGTGTTGGATAATGCATGGCGTTTGATGCATATTATGTTGTATTTTGATGTATACTGTATAGTATTGTGATGTATATTGTGTAGTGTTTTCACGTATATTGTATAGTGTTGTTATGTATATTGTGTAGTTTTGAGTATATTGGGTTGTGTTGTGATGTATATAGCATTGTGTTACCATGTGCGTTGTATTGTACTGTCATGTACATTGTGATTTATATTGTATAGTATTGTGATGTACATAGCATAGCGTTGTCATGTACATTACATAATACTGTCATGTTTATTGTATATTGTAATGTATATTGTGTAGTGTTATGATGTGTTGTGTAGTGTTGTGATGTGTTGTGTAGTGTTGTGATGTATATTGTGTAGTGTTGTGATGTGTTGTGTAGTGTTGTGATGTATATTGTGTAGTGTTGTGATGTATATTGTGTAGTGTTGTGATGTGTTGTGTAGTGTTGTGATGTGTTGTGTAGTGTTGTGATGTATATTGTGTAGTGTTGTGATGTATATTGTGTAGTGTTGTGATGTGTTGTGTAGTGTTGTGATGTATATTGTGTAGTGTTGTGATGTGTTGTGTAGTGTTGTGATGTATATTGTGTAGTGTTGTGATATACATAAACTGTACAGTTTTACAGTGCTCTGATGCATGTTGTATAGTACTGTCAAGTATATTGTGTAGTATACTGAGTAGTGTTGTGATGTATATTGTACGGTGCTGTGATGAATATTGTAAAGCATTGTGATGTATATAGTATAGTGTTGTGATGTATATTGCATAGTGCTGTGATGTATATTGTATAGTGCTTTGTATATTGTATAATGTTGTGAGGTATATTGTGCAGTGTTGATGTATAGTGTTGTATATTATGTTGTTGCTGTTACAACAATAACTCTAGTAAAATATATCAGTTAGGCAATGTGATTTCTGGGAAAAAATATTATCGAAATGTGTGCACAGAGGTACACGTCAGCAACAGAAACACTGGTGAGGTACACGTACTAGAAACACTGGTGAGGTACACGTACTAGAAACACTGGTGAGGTACACGTACTAGAAACACTGGTGAGGTAGCAGAAACACTGATGAAGCACAACTATCACTAGAATCGCTGCTGATGTGCACGTCAGCACTAGAAAGACTCATGAGGTGCACGTCTTCTCCAGGAGACGTGCACCTCAATGACATATTTTATGATGTATTTTCTTCAATTATTTCATTTGTATGTCCACTTTTCTTCAATAACTACACTTTTACGTCCACTTTTCTTAAAACATTGGGTTATTATAGTTCTTTATAAATATTTTCATTTTTGTTTTTTATTCTATGACCCAAGTAACGTTTTATCTTATGAATTGTTTGATTTATACTGACATGGAGTCTAACACAAATTATTTCTTGTTGACCAAACTTAATATTTTGGAAACTCTGGTATTTTGTATAATTCCAAGATGGCGGCTACTCATCACTTTAAAATTCTTGTTTTTTAACCACTTTTTCCAGAATGATGAATAATATTTAATGGTTCAAGTGGGAGTGAAACGTCGGCATCAGTTTATGTTTCGTACGTGCAAGTTATTTGTGTGTTATTCCAGCCATGGTTCTTTACCTCTTTATTCTCTGTTTGAAGAATCAAATTATGAAGTTGAATGTCAAATTAATGTCAGTTTTTTACCAAGAATTGAACTGAGGTCAAATTTAAATTTTAAATGAATAATTACTAGTCAGTTCTGAGCAAGAAAATTTATACACTTACGATATTTTCAACATTTGTCTGTGAGAAAAATAACTAAAAGTGATATCTAAAACATATAATGAAGTCTTATAAAATGCTATCCTATTAGTGGAAGTTTCTATGGATATCATCTAATGATGACCTTTTACCTAAACCCTCACGTTATCTAGATAATCACAACCAAAACCATCCACAATATTATCATAACTTTCACTCTCCTCTTTTGAATCATTATTTAACGCCTCCTCCTCCTCATCCTCCAGCTTGACACTGTTCTCATCTCCAGACTCAACTTCTTCTCTCAGTGTATGGCACAGTAGCTAACGTGTCAGTCTGGAGTTTTATGATTCTCTAACCGCGAGTTCAAGCCCCACCTAGGGTATGGTTTACTTGCAACCGTGTCATTTCTATTTCGTTAGTCATGATGATGGCTTTAAAGGGACTTGAGCTAGAGTTCGTCACGGCCACACTGGACGGAGATTCATCTGTAAAAACATGCATTTGTGGTCACAGTGGTGCCTATGCTAACTTTCCTATGATGTATAAATATACCTAGTTGGATTAATCTTATTCTAGCAGCTGGCCCAGTGGCTAACACGTCGATCTGGAGTTTTACGGCTAACCGCGAGTTCAATCCCCACCCATGGTGAGGCTTGCAGCAATTGTTTTCACCAGAAAGATGTTCTATGTGACAGTCCCAAGTTCCTGTGATGCACCTCGTGCCCTGACAATGAATCACGTCAGACAACTCTAGTGGAACAGGGTAACTCTGAGTAATGACAGGAGCTGGGATTATATCTTGGGTCTTCCATGCGCGTGGACTTGGTAGTCTGCTGCTTTCCCCAGAATGACCTGCAGGTGGACCCGTAACATCTACAAGAACAGGTAGTTGTATGTTGGAGGCATGGACATGATTTTGGAGTGTTATGCATGCAGATTCATTTTGTGAAGAGTGTTAAGAAGGAAGAATCCATCCATGTCCCTGGCAGCTGATCACATAGAGCAATGAAGACAGTTTATTTCACCTCCATGAGATTTGTGCTCTGCCCACCTTCCGGAGCACATCAGACAATTCTGGAAGGTTTCACTCACTAAAGGCTTTCATTCTACTGGTGTATGCTTCTGGTGTTTATGGTGGCGACCATCTTCCCATACTTATGAGATTGTCTTTCACGTAACCTATGATCACTGTGTATTAGAGCCTCTGCAACGTCAACAGTGAGCAGACTTATATCTGTTGCTTCTCTTGTATGTTTGTCTTTCTTAGCTTTGATTAATTTTCGTAATTTGTTTTATTTTCAATATTTAGATTAAGTTAGGAATTACTTCATGTTTGTGAGTTTATTAGTAAGTAAATTGTATAAAATACTTGTCAGTTTCAGTTATCCAAATTGTATGTTTACAAGTGATTCATATTTCTTCATCTATTCTTTTCCTAAGAATAATGAGCTCTCCGAAA
Organism: Cherax quadricarinatus; assembly: GCF_038502225.1. Lineage (NCBI taxonomy): Eukaryota > Metazoa > Arthropoda > Malacostraca > Decapoda > Parastacidae > Cherax > Cherax quadricarinatus. The sequence continues at coordinate 118,547 of NW_027195536.1, read as the reverse complement.
CAGTGAGGAAGCTCTAATATTTACAGTTCACAAAGATGTTTTATACACTGTCTTGGAAGCATTTTCACCATAGATTTGTAGCACTAATATCCAGCACTGTCCCATACCACCAATCCATCGATACCTTTCAATCCAGTGCGTCCCTATTCACCAGAAGACCGGTACGGCATAAACTTCTGTGTCGTCGTTCACAGAATAAAGATCACAGAATAAAGAACACAGGAGATAAGAGTAATGTCTGCCTCATTGTGATCCAAAGCATCATCATCCTGAGTCTACACTATCACATTCTCTCCTAGACTGAGGATAGGCAACACACCTGGCAGCCATTACTTGAAGGTCTTATTTTTTAAAGACCTCATATCTTTTTGACGGGAAACTCGTGACTGACAGCTCGTAGTTAAGAACATAAGAACATAAGAAAGGAGGAACACTGCAGCAGGCCTGTTGGCCCATACTAGGCAGGTCCTTTACAATTCATCCCACTAACAAAACATTTGCCCAACCCAGTCAGTCGCATTCTCTTGTGTTCCTTAGGCTCGATCTAAAGAGTGACTCAGAGGACACTGATAAATGTGATCAGATATGAGGAATTTCTGCTGTGTGGCAACACTATAAAGTAGAACAGATGTTGAAAATAAATAATGGCAATTTTAGCAATTATTGATGAGGTCTTCAGTCCATCAAGGCGTTTGTTCAAAGCTGACTTGCTGTCCTCCTGGAAATAAGAATGCACATTAGTGAACTAAAAAGCCTCTACTCACAGTTCAAAGGCAAATAGAGGCCCAAGCTTCATCTGCTGTCGCTGGCCGATTACCAAGAGTCTTTGAAAAATGTTCTGAAGGTCAGTAGTAGGCTCGACTCTGTTGCCCTTCATGCTTCTGAACAACGTCCATTGTCTAGATGGGGGCTACTGATAGGGACAAAGAACCTGTCAGTGAAACCGGTGATGAACATGCTCTACATCCTTTTTCCAATCACAATATCAACTACATTCACTTTAGCATGGGAATTTGGACTGTGACGAGATAGTACAGATGAGGGCGATGATCCTCCAGTGGGTGAAGGACAGTTTTCTTTTTCCGCATGACTGAGAAATGGAGCCTAAGCAATGTAGCTCCAAGGATTGTTTTTTTTTTTTTTGGCATGTTTGAAATAAACATGATATTTTTTTTTTATCTCTGAATGGTATACCACGAGCCTCGGTAGTAAGCTACATCGTCAGTGCGTCCTCTTTGTCCTCATCAGCAGTAACCAGTTTGACAGCCTTCAAGATCAAGCATTTAAACTTCTTGAATAAATCAATGGGTGAAGAAACCTTCCATAAAAACCACATCATCATTACTCGATTTTGTAACACTCGTGGTAAGCACTTTCCTACGTGATCACTGGCCATCATAACTCGCATATTTATCGGACAATGTCCAAGTACATACGTTTAGATTACCATACATCTCATAAACAAGCAATTTCATTGCTTCATCATGAATCACGGATGTCTGGTCAGATGTCTTAAACTCATCAGAGCATCGAAGATGATACTGTGCCTCAACTGCACATATCTTAACAGTCACTGAAGTAATCTAATGCAACGTTCTTAAAGAAGGAACATATGCGACATCCTTCTGTCACACAATATTACTCTGTCCCACCAATTAGGATGTCAAGGATCAGGAGGTTTACAAATCTTATCACAAAACGCAAATTGTTTTTGTTAAAGAAGTGTTATATGGCTTGACCACTTTGTGTGTCACTGAAACTGGTTTTTTGTTAGAATATTTTGTTTATTAACTAATTAAATCCAAAGAATGAGAGGATAGTTTTCATTTCATGGATCACCATCATCATCGTATTCACTTGAAGGTTGAACCAATATTACATTACATAAACGTGACACTAAATTACAAAAAGTAAAGACATTCATGAATGAGGTCAGTATCGACATACTGATATATACAGTACATACAAAAGTTAACTACATACAAAGTTAACTACATACAAAGTTAACTACATACAAAGTTAACTACATACAAAGTTAACTACATACAAAGTTAACTACCCAAGATGCCATTTATTTGCAGATATTATTGCCAATTGGCAACATTCACCAATGTTATTATTTTAAGATGTGCATATTGATGAATAAGACACTTGTGCAATGTATTGGTACATTTATTGTGAAAACGTGTCGCCAGTCAGTTGGCTTCCTCAGTCTAATACGGAGAATAAAAGAAGATGAGATAAAATTTTAAGTAATCTGTGGAAAATATTGGATTTTCCTAAATTCAGCATTTGTAAATTTGAATAATACAATAATTGTGCAATAAGATGTGATGCTGGTTTTACCCTTGAGAAATTTCGAGTGAGGGGGTGTAGAACAGCTGCTGAAAGACGCGGAGGTTGAGATGCTATTTGTAATTTGTGAACATTGGTTGTCGTGGAAAATTCGTCTAATAATCCCGCGTCTCTGTGGCCAAATTGGGAAATTTCGGCCTGAATTTGTAATAGGAACCTGTGTTAATATCCCCTGCTGAAGAATTGGGACAAAATTTGTGGGACCTCAAGAATTACATGTAGATGGCGGAAGATGAGGAATGTGCCATCAGTCACACAGGGAATTGTGCCATTAGTCCTTTCATGTAGATCTCTAGCTGGCCAGTGTAGGGTCATGGTGTCAGGCAGGTGTTCTGGTGTGATCCATCTACAGTAATTAAAAGGTAAGTGGTTATAAGAATTTCCTTTCTAATAACACTTGTAATTTATGTCCAATAATTATATTCTGTGTACCCAGTAAGTCTAATCATACAGTCCACACAACTTTCATTTGCCAGAGTAACTGGTTTTAATATTGTAATTACTAATTTAATGTCAGGTAAAGATTTTTGTGTGAGTGGTGAAGAGGGCATCGAGGGAGTTACAGTCCAGCGACCTATTCTGACTTAAGTCCCACTTATCTTACCCAAATTACTTGAACATAATAATTCAGGAAATACCATGTAAACCTCTTGCAGGTAATTTGTTCACATATTAAAAATAATTCAAATAATCAGTCCCTAGTACTACAATGCATGTTTTCACTATTCTAGAATTACCAATGTGTCACTTGGCTACAGTCACCAATGCTGTCATTCTTCATACCAATGTTGTTGTCACTGGGCTACAGCCAACTATATATCATTAGGTTACAATCAACAACGTTATCATTCTTGACAGTCATGCAGATTTCACTAGGCTACAGTATTCAGTATATCACTAGACTACAGTCACCAGTGTTATCATTCTTAATATACTTGCTGTTGTCACTAGACTACAGTCACCAATGTTATCATTCTTAACGTACTTGCTGATGTCACTAGGCTACAGTCACCCATGTTATCATTCTTAATATACGTGCTGTTGTCACTAGGCTACTGTCACCTCTGTTATCATTCTTAATATACTTGCTGTTGTCACTAGGCTACTGTCACCTCTGTTATCATTCTTAATATACTTGCTGTTGTCACTAGACTACACTCACCAATGTTATCATTCTAATATACTTGTTGTTTTCACTGGGCTACAGTCACCAATGTTATCATCCTTAAAATACTTGCTGTAGTCACTAGGATACTGTCACCAATGTTATCATTCTTAATATACTTGCTGTTGTCACTAGACTACGGTCACCAATGTTATCATTCTTAATATACTTGTTGTTGTCACTGGACTACAGTCACCAATGTTATCATTCTTAATATACTTGCTATTGTCACTAGGATACTCTCACCAATGTTATCATCCTTAATATACTTGCTGTTGTCACTGGACTACAGTCACCAATGTTATCATTCTTAATATACTTGTTGTTGTCACTGGGCTACAGTCACCAATGTTATCATTCTTAATACACTTGCTGTTGTCACTAGGCTACTGTCACCTATTTTATCCATCTTTATTACATATATTTCAAGACATAAATTAGTCTGTAGTATCACATAACACTGAGGTAAGACAAAACCAGGAATAACTTGCTGAACCTTCTACTCAGAGGTAATAATGATAAAAAAAAATAGATGCACACCTCGGGTAAATTAGACTCAATTCACTTTAGAAATCAATAATTACAGTAAAATGTTATATAGGTAAAATAAATAATTACTGGAAGATTTTAAGAGAATAATACAGAAATTACCGAGACGTAAGAAAACACACAAGTACAACACTACTGAGGAATAAAATTATTGTGTGAAATTACCTACAAGAGGTTTACCGGTTATTTCCCAGATTCCTGCTAGTAATTTGGGTGAGGTAAGTGGGATTGAGTCACAGTAGTCGCAGAACTGTAACTCCCTCGATGACCACTCACAAAACAGCTTTACCTGACATTAAATTAATAATTACAATATTGGACACCAACACCATTAATGGTAAATTATAAAACAGTGTGGACTGTATATGATTTCTTGACCTGACTGTTAGAAATGGTTAATGGGAATATTTTTACAGAGATTAGGGAAGGTTTTCTCCTAACCATATCATTAGAACAATAAATTTTATACACATTAACTTGCCATTTGTCACAGGAAGGCAATACTGGTGGAATACACCCTAAAACTACCACTACATCTTGAATTTACGATAGCTAATACAAAACTACTGTATATTATGGGTAAGCATCACTTAGCTAAAACGTGTTCCTCAAACAATTGGTGTCCTCTATTTTTCACTCCATTTGGCGAAATGTAAGGGTTTTCCACACTATTTATCCTAATTCTCCACCGGGAACGTGTCAGCAATTTCTAAATTATGGATTAAGTTCGATATGCACCCACTCTTATTTGCATTTGCAATGTTTTTAATTTTTATTTTTATTCATGGTTGCAATCTTATATATTCTTGGGCTGCTGACTGTAAATATCTAAACCATTTTGCTCTAAATTACAAATGTTACTTTATTAAACTTAGGCAAGTAATCATGAATCAAATCAAATGATTTTTTTTTATAAATATGTTCCCACATATTGAATCAAGGAAGGAGGACTGCTTTGATTTTCGCTTGTGTTGTGCATCGAGACCATTACGTTTCAATGACCAGCAGTAATCTGCCATCATGCTGACATTCCATTTGCCCTGGTATCGAGGGTCCATGGTGAAAATATCCTGATGGAACCGCTCTCCTTGTTCCTCACTGTAGTTCCCACAATTGTTGGGAAAATAGTCAAGATGTGAGTGCAGAAAGTGCATCTTCACACACATTCTAGACCCAACTTGTTGGAAACTTGAAATCAGTGCCTGTTTCTCAGGAAGTTGTGGACAATCCTCTTGAATGAAAACCAGGCATTAACCTCGACACCTACTAGTGCTTCATCAAAATGCTTGTCCTTCATCAATTACCGAATCTGTGGGCCAATAAAGATTCCTGCCTTTAGCTTGCCTTCACTTATACGAGGAAACTAACTCCAGGTACTTGAAAGCAGTTCCTTTTTTTGTTCAAGGCCTTCACAAAAATTTTCATAAGCCCTAATTTGATGTGGAGTGGTGGCAGCAGAATTTTCTTGGGGTCAACTAGTGGCACAGTTTTCACGTTGTGATTTCCGGGTAAGAAGCTGGTTCTTGGTGGCCAGTCTTTTTGTTCGTAGTGATACCATAGAGTCCCAAAAAAAAAATCATTCAGATCAGTGTTACAAGATGAATTTTCCACGACAACCAGTGCTCACAAAATACAAATGGCGTCGTCCTCTGCGGTGTTACTCGCCCGGCTGTTCTGCCTCCCTCTTCCCCCCACTTAAAATTACTTGATGGGTTCAAATAGCATCACATTATAATATACAGTTATTATATTATTCATGTATGTGTTCTACCTTTACAGAATTATGTAAAAAAATTCCAAAATTATAACTAAAATCTCTAGCAATAAATAAAACACCTTTGATCCAGCTGTAGTCTAGATATTCTTATATATTACTAGATATTGGCAATGAAATATATTATGTGGCACCTAAAGTGGCAAATTATTTTATGTGGAACTATACAGTAGATGCATTAATAATAGTTGGAAAAAGACAGCAACATCTTCAGGAAGAAATAAAAGCTGTTAAACATAAAATGTGGAAGTACATAGCTGAGTCGCAGCATCTTTGGTTCACAGTAGAATAACCCGGGCTCAATCCCGGACAAGTCTTAACTTACAAGCAAGTCTGACTACGTCTACTAAACTCTGTATGTTACTGACTGGTGTGGGGTTTAGGGTTTGTTGGTGTTTGAGATGAACTGAGGTGGTATAACAACTCATTACTTGTAAAGTAAAAGGACTCAAGCGCAACTAATGTGACATTTTATAGTGGCAACGTTTCGCTCTCCACGAGCTTTATCAAGCCATTACAGACAATACATGGATACAGAGGGTATTGTCTGTCATGGCTTGATAAATAACAAAAAAAGCACAATACCGTGACTGGAACGATACACAAATAACCCGCACATGAAAGGGAGAAGCTTACGACGACGTTTCGGTCCGACGTGGACCATTGACAAAGTCAATATGACTTTGTCAATGGTCCAAGTCGGACCGAAACGTCGTCGTAAGCTTCTCTCTTTTATGTGCGGGTTATTTGTGTATGGCTTGATAAAGCTCCTGGAGAGCGAAACGTTGCCACAATAAAATGTCACATTAATTACACTTGTGTCCTTTTACTTTACATATTGTCGGTAATTTTACCAACTTTATTACAACTCATTACTTGTTCAACTGTGAAGAAAAATCATCTAAGACTTTCAGCTGTCTGGATTCCCCTGTGAATCTGTACTAGAAGAACTTAAAAAAAATCAGTGTCAAACGCACAGAACTGCATTTTTTAATTTAAATATATTTATAAAATTCTAAATGAAAATACTATTTCATGAATTCTAATTATGTAACTGACACTTCGGTCACACTTGCTTAATTCATCTTAGTTATAAATCAGTCACCAAATATCGAAATGCAACTTTTCAGGTGTCGTACCCATTTAAATATAGCTTTTGATTAAGTGATCTGTGAAATACAAGGAAAAAAGAAAGCAAACTCATGACATAAGTTGTTTCTAGTATATTTTATACAACAGGAAAATTCATTAATGCTAATAATTCTCAACGAGATCATCAGTCAACACCATGATAAGTAAGACAAAGAAATTTCCTGAGTTCACTACTACTCTTGTGTTGTGTATATGAAGTGACAGTGTAAGTGAAACTATTGGTATGTGTCAACGACAGTGTATGTGTCAACGACAGTGTATGTGTCAACGACAGTGTATGTGTCAACGACAGTGTATGTGTCAACGACAGTGTATGTGTCAACGACAGTGTATGTGTCAACGACAGTGTATGTGTCAACGACAGTGCTCTCTCTGTGTCAGGTAAAGTTACAACAGATACTGTTTACATGTCATCATATGAAGCAAAGTCATGTAGTCTATAACTCTTCATATATAACAAACTCTCTGCATCTCTGGAAAACATTTAAGAAGTAACTTAAATAATTTTACCGAATGTTGTACTAGATATCTATCTTAACAGTATCCTAGCTAATATATCTAGCACTATTCATTGATTCTTGCCTTTAAAGAAAAGTGACTGTAAATAACGCAATAAAAATGCAAATTATTACATAAAGTTTATCTTTAGACAAGCTAAGTGAAGCCTAGTGAGGTGCACAGTTCCCTTCATCAAGGCTTGTACACTAAATTATCTACAATACTCGTGATAGACAATGACAAAAGCCAACCTAACAGGCAGTAGATCATTATTTCAATACAACGTTTCTTCTACAACTATGCTTCATCAACATCACTGGTACAAACAAATACACAACATTATAAGATAAACGAGCACAGCAAGGTCAGGCTCAGAAAAAAAACAGGTCACATGTGAGGTCATGAAACAGAACTCATATATGTGTGAGGTCAGATATAGTTTAAGTCAGGTATAGGTGAGACCAGTTTCAGGTTGTGTCAGATGTTAGGGAGAATAAGCAGTGAGGCTTCTAATATAACAGGTTTCTTATTTGCGTTATATGAAACAAGCACATTGTGGACAATAGGTTCAGAAAACATGTACCTTCTGCTTCTTTTGCTCACTGTTTTTTTTTCTTTTTTCGAAAAACTTTCATCGTCATTCACCCCATCACTGTCTTGCTAGAGGGTGCTTTACACTACAGTTATAAAACTGTAACATTAACACCCCTACTTCCAATCTCCATGACTCAAGTCCGGCCTGCCAGTTTCCCTGAATCCCTTCATAAATGTTACTGTGATCACACTCTAACAGCACGTCAAGTATTAAAAAAATTCTTCTCCATTCATTCCTATCAAATACGCTCATGTACGCTTGCTGGATCTCCAAGCCCCTCGCACACAAAGCCTCCTTTACCCCCTCCCTAAAACCCTTCCAAGGCTGACCCCTACCCCGCCTTCCCTCCACTACAGATTTATACACTCTCGAAGTCATTCTGTTTTGTTTCATTCTCTCTACATGTCCGAACCACCTCGACAACCCCTCCTCAACCCTCTGGATAATAGTTTTTGTAATCCCACACCTTCTCCTAATTTCCAAACTACGAAATCTCTGCATTATATTCATACCACACATTGCCCTAGGACATGACATCTCCACTGCCTCCAGCCTTCTCGTTGCAACATTCATCACCCATGCTTCACACCCATACAAGAGTGTTGGTACAACTATATTCTCATACATTCCCCTCTTTGCTTCCTCTTGCCTCCACCCACAAAATTCTTTGTCTCCAGAGACTCCTAAGTGCACCACTCACCCTTTTATCCTCATCAATTCTATGATTCACCTAATCCTTCATAGACCCATCTGCTGACACATCCACTCCTAAATATCTGAATACATTCACCTCCTCCATACTCTCTCCCTCCAATTTGATATCTAGTGTTTCGTCGCCTAATCTTTTTGTTATCCTCTTGATTAAAGAATTGTGTTTTTGCCAGTCATGATGTGGAAATAAAGGATGCAATGGATTACACCTGCATTGTTGGTTTTATCCTTGACACTGCATTTATTGCATCAGTCATTTGTATCGCACCTCACAAATTGGCAGGTGTATTGTCAAAACATCTATCCAAAATGTTTGGATCTGTCACCAGCTTACAGAACAAGTACGACACTTTAGAAACTTGTTCTCTAGACTCACCAATGTGGGCATTAAGACCAAGAAATTACTGGCTTAGACGTTACCTCCATCTTCATTTAGGCCTCCATCGATCAAATAATTTGAGGTCTTTGCAGATCTGTCTCAGCAAACCTCATCTGACCTCTTCATGATCTGGTTTTTCACTGACCTCTTTGATTCCCGTATCAAGTTTCTTTTCTAATTCGGCAATAACAGTTACAAAATGTAAACTGAATGTATTCAAAAACACACAGAACATTTATTAAAGGACACTTTTCGGAACTAGTGGCTTCTTCATCAATGGAATAGTTGAGCGGTCAGCCTTCAGTGTAGATTTAGCAATCTATTTAGAACACGATACGACGGACCACTTGAAGTATATTTTCCCAAGACTCAACATTTGTCTTATATATATGAATGACATCTTGGTCATTGTTTCCAAGCCTGTCAACCTCGCTGAACATGTTTGAATCCTCCATATATTTCACACTAGAATAAGAAAGATGTGGTTCCTTATCTTTTCTTAATTTCTTGCTCATCAAAGATGGTTAAAAAAATCCATAAACGATACACCTTGACCTCAAAACCAAGCAGGTAGTGATAAGTTACTTTTTTCTGACACTCACATTAGCAGTGATAATATCTGTTAGAAGAACAAGAATTCATTGAAATATTTGCCAATTCATTGGAATATTCGCCTTCAAAAAGCCAACAGTTATGTAGCAGTCTTTACCACCAAAACTATGGAGAAGATCTTCAGAAGTCTTAAACACACACAGCAGGATTATACAATATAACCTATGGTGAAAAGCTATAAAATGTGTCAGGAAGACCTGACGAGACCCTCGGACACTCCATCAGGAAACTATGCCAGCAGTAGGGATAAAATCAGCAATGCATGTGCTGTCCATCACTACTGTCATTCTCACATTATGGACTGAAGGAGAGTACAACTGTTACACCAGGAAGATGACAGGGCTAGACAGATTTTTTTTTGCTGCCAAAGTAATAGCTTTCATATCCTTTTACTCGTGTGCAAGTTAATTTTTCTACAATATTGTATTTCTACTACTACTACAACTTATATCATTACTACTACTTACTACTACTCGCTCCCTGTGTATCTGAGCAACTCTAACAGCGGCTAAAGGAAGAACTAAGGGTGGCTAAGCTTGAGATACAGCTACTGACTGACGAAAACAAGAAGATTCGTAGTAATCTTCCTGTTGAGAATCCTCAAGCCAAGAAAGGAACCTGGACAGTGGCTGGAAAGCATGGGACAAAGTTAAGGTTCAAGAGGATGGATGGAGAGGTAGAATCAACAAAGATCCTGGAAACTGTTGTGGAAACACCAAACCCATTCTCCATGCTACCCAATGAATGTGAGTCGACTACTGGGAACATCACGACAAACGACGCCAAGGAAGGTAAAAACATTATTGTTGTTGGGGATAGCCAGGTTAGATACATGGATAAGGCCATCTGCTTTAAGGATAGGAGTAGGAGACAGAGAGTTTGCTTTCATGGGGATGGATTGGAATCCTGGGATGAATCCTATTATCTGCCTCAGTGCTGGAGGCAATGATGTAGGCAAGCGTATAATTGGAGATTTAGTTAAAAGGATAGAATTTTCAGAGGGGCATGAAAAATTTATTTTAGGTGTGATATACCGTCCCCTAAACTTAGATAGGGACCAAGGGAGACTACTATGGGAGGAAATTGTTAAGGCCACAATGCAAAATAATGTAGTAATTCTAGGCTAAATTAAAAGAAGGGGGATGCACCCTGTCATATGTGGCATTTTGCCAAGAAGGAATGTTTGAAATGAATGACTGTCCAGAGCAATTGGTATTAATTGTTGGTTGGACAAACACTGTAAGGATAATGCAGTACCATTCCATGACAACTGGGACCACTTCTATGGTAGAAATGACATGCATGCTAGGGATGGGGTTCACTTGTCCAGGGCAGGTGTGGGTTTTCTTGATAGCTCAGTTAAGGGTGTTGTTCGGACTTTAAACTATGACTAGTTAGAAGTATGGGTTTAGAAATGGAAAATAGTGTCGAAATATGGATTTAGGCTTTGAAATTATAAATCTTAACAATGACGAGAACAGTAATAAGTATAGTGGAATAACGGAAAGCATCGGGAAGGGTAAAGAGAAAGGAGGGTTCTTAAATATATATTACATAAATAGTTGTATTGCTAGGAATAAGATGGACGAGTTGAGATTAGTTGCTAGTGCAGGTAACATTGATGTATTTGCCTTAACTGAGACGTGGTTCAATACGAAAAATCGGGACATGCCTGCTGAATGTCACATACAGGGTTCTAAATTGTTCTAAGTAGATAGAAGTATCGGGATGGGGGGTGGGGTGCCACTGTATGTCCGAGATCGCTTGAACTGTTGCATAAAAATGGGTATAAAATCTGAAATAACACATACAGAGTCTCTCTGGATAGAATTTTCAGAGGGGCATGAAAAATTTATTTTAGGTGTGATATACCGTCCCCCAAACTTAGATAGGGACCAAGGGAGACTACTATGGGAGGAAATTGTTAAGGCCACAATGCAAAATAATGTAGTAATTCTAGGGACTTCAGCTTTAGTCAGATTGATTGGAATTTCTTGACTGGGAATTTAGAATCTAACGATTTCTTAGAAGTAGTTCAGGATTGTTTTTTGAAGCAGTTTGTGACAGAGCCTACAAGGGGAAATAAGCTGCTTGATTTGGTTCTGGCAAACAAAGAAACCCTTATTAATAATTTAGAAATTACAAAGGAACTCGGCAAAAGCGAAACATAAATCAATTACGTTTAGCATTGAATGGAAATATGATAGTAGGGATAACTCAGTAAAGGTCCCAGATTTTCGCTTAGCAGATTCCAATGGGCTTAAAGAACACTTGTCATCTGTTGACTGGGGTAACGAAGAGAGCTATCGATATGAGAGTTTTCTGAACACTTTACATGCTGCCCAAAGAACATTAATCCCATATGAAGAAATTAGATCGAATAGAAATGAACCAAAATGGATGAATAATAGACTCAAATATCTTTTAGGGCAGGAGAAAGGAATTCATAGGCGTATCAAAAGAGGTGAGGGTCTTCTTATGAATCAGTATATTAATATTAAGAGGGACGTTAAAAAGGGGATAAGAAAAGCTATAAGGGACTATGAAATTAAAGTTGTTGGGATTCGAAATCTAACCCTAAAAGTTTTTCTAGGTGTATAGAACACAAGATACAGATAAGATGGGTCCCCTTAAAAATAACTATGGAGTTCTTACTGAGAAAGAGAATGAAATGTTATACAGTGTTACACAGTGAAGATAGTGATGTGCTATAGAAAAGATAGTGCTGTGCTATATTGAAGATAATGTTGTGTTATAGTGAAGATAGTGCTGTGTTATAGTGAAGATAGTTCTGAGTTATATAGTGAGGATAATGCTGTGTTACAGGTAAGATAGTGCTGTGTTATAGCGAAGATAGTCCTGTGTCATAACGAAGATAGTGTTGTGTTATATACTGAAGATAGTGCTGTGTTATAGTGAAGATAGTGTTGTGTTATAGTGAAGATAGTGCTGTGTTATAGTCAAAATACTGCTGTTTTACAGTGAAGATAGTGCTCTGTTATATAATGATAGTGCTGTGTTATATAGTGAAGATAGTGTTGTGTTATAGTGAAGATAGTGTTATATTATATAGTGATGATAGTGCTGTGTTAGATACTGAAGATAGTGCAGTGTTATAGTGAAGATAGTGATTTGTGATAGTAAACAAAGTGCTGTGTTATAGTGAAGATAGTGCTGTGTTATATAGTGAGGATAGTACTATGTTATAGTTAAGATAGTGCTGTGTTATAGTGAAGACAGTGATTTGTTATGGTGAAGATAGTGCTGTGTTATAGTGAAGATAGTGCTGTGTTATGGTGTAGATAGTGCTGCGTTATAGTGAAGATAGTGTTATATTATATAGTGAAGAAAGTGCTGTGTTAGATAGTGAAGATAGTGCTGTGTTATAGTGAAGATAGTGCAGTGCAAAAGTGAAGAAAGTGCTGGGTTATAGTGAAGATAGTGCTGTGTTATAGTGAGGATAGTGTTGTGTTATAGTAAAGATAGTGTTGTGTTATACAATGAGGATAGTGCTGTGTTATAGTGAAGATAGTGCTGTTATATAGTGAGGATAGTGCTGTGTTATAGAGAAGATAGTGCTGTGTTATGCAGTGAGGATAGAGCTGTGTTATAGTGAAGATAGTGCTGTTATATAGTGAGGATAGTGCGGTGTTATAGTGAAGATAGTGCTATACAGTGAGGATAGTGGTGTGTTATAGTGAAGATAGAGCTGTGTTATATAGTGAGGATAGTGATGTGTTAAAGTGAAGATAGTGCTGTGTTGTTGTGAAGATAGTGTTGTGTTTTAGTGAAGATAGTGATTTGTTGTGGTGAAGATAGTGCTATGTTATAGTGAAAATAGTGCTGTGTTACAGTGAAGATAGTGTTGTGTTATAGTGGAGATAGTGCTGTGTTATAGTACTATACAACACTGCACTATACTAAACAATACTATGCAACACTGCACTACACTAAACTACACAATACTAAACTACAAAACACTGCACTGCACAACACTGAACTACACTAAACAACACTGCACTACACTAAACAACACTATGCAACACTGTACTACACTAAACAATACTACACAACACTATACTGCACTACACAACACTACACATTACTGCACTACACAACACTGCACTATGCTACTCAACACTGTGCTGCATTACACAACACTACACTACACAAGTTAGTTTAATATCTTTATTATGCACCCAATACCCATCCTGTGGGCGGTAGTCAAAAGATTACAGAGGTACATAATGGATCCAGGGACTGGACCCCAAAGTTACAAAGTTACAAAGGTAATGAACTCCAGGTAGATCTGGTCACAATCATGGCAACTTACGAAGGTAATGAATCAGCCTCACTCCTATACATGGTTACAGTCATGAACAAATTACAAAGTAATGAGCCACTGATACATCCACACCTGGTCACAATTGTAATGAGTTATAAATACAAATATTAAGAGGGTCATACACCCACACAAGCGCATGTGCGCACACATACACACACGAGGGCGCACGCAGAGACATATGCACACGAGCGTACAAATATATGCATACACACAAGCACGCACACACACATATACACACACACAGGGAATACTTGTCAGGAAGACAGCAGCGAGTCATGGTACGTGGCGAGGTGTCAGAGTGGGCACCTGTGACCAGCGGGGTTCCACAGGGGTCAGTCCGAGGACCAGTGCTGTTTCTGGTATTTGTGAACGGCATGACGGATGGAATAGACTCTGAGGTGTCCCTGTTTGAAGATGACGTGAAGTTGATGAGAAGAATTCACTCGATCGAAGACCAGGCAGAACTACAAAGGGATCTGGACAGGCTGCAGACCTGGTCCAGCAATTGGCTCCTGGAGTTCAATCCCTCCAAGTGCAAAGTCATGAAGATTGGGGAAGGGCAAAGAAGACAGCAGACAGAGTACAGTCTAGGGGGCCAGAGACTACAAACCTCACTCAAGGAAAAAGATCTTGGGGTGAGTATAACACCAGACACATCTCTTGAAGCGCACATCAACCAAATAACTGATGCATCATATGGGCGCCTAGCAAACCTCAGAACAGCATTCCGACATCTTAATAAGGAATCGTTCAGGACCCTGTACACCGTGTACGTTAGGCCCATATTGGAGTATGCGGCACCAGTTTGGAACCCACACCTAGCCAAGCACGTAAAGAAACTAGAGAAAGTGAAAAGGTTTGCAACAAGACTAGTTCCAGAGCTAAGAGGTATGTCCTACGAGGAGAGGTTAAGGGAAATAAACCTGACGACACTGGAGGACAGGAGAGATAGGGGGGACATGATAACGACATACAAAATACTGAGAGGAATTGACAAGGTGGACAAAGACAGGATGTTCCAGAGATTGGACACAGTAACAAGGGGACACAGTTGGAAGTTGAAGACACAGATGAATCACAGGGATGTTAGGAAGTATTTCTTCAACCACAGAGTAGTCAGTAAGTGGAATAGTTTGGGAAGCGATGTAGTGGAGGCAGGATCCATACATAGCTTTAAGCAGAGGTATAATAAAGCTCACGGTTCAGGGAGAGTGACCTAGTAGCGATCAGTGAAGAGGCGGGGCCAGGAGCTCGGATTCGACCCCTGCAACCTCAACTAGGTGAGTACAACTAGATGAGTACACACACACACACACACGTGGTAATGCATTATTTACAGCTAGCAAAGTCAGGGTATTTCTCCAGAATGGTCTGTAATATACCTCTGTGTATAAAATACTTTGCCATTTCTTAAACATTTCTGAGTGAGTTGTCTCTAAATTCATTAATTTGATTACACTCCAGTACATAATGACGCAAGGTGTGACAATAGTCCATCTGGCGGTGGTGATTTAACCTGCCATAGATACTTGTAACCCAGCCGGAGCTGGGCGGTAGTGACATCCAAGAGTCTGCTTATCTTGTTGGATGCACCATAGACATGTGGCTCCTCCTGCATGATGGAATGATGATAGATGGACTGACTTGTGTCAATTTCCCTAAGTCTTAAGTCAATAAAGTTCAATTGAAATTCTTTTCGTATTATTGCTCTCAAACTGCTAACTGACAACCCAAGATTGTAATCTACCCCCTCTTTGAAAGCATACAGCTTAGTCAATTTATCAGTTCTATCATGCATCTGAAGACCAATGTGAGGTGGAATCCACAGCACATGCGCTCTGACTCCACTGCCACATTCTTACCATACCTATGTCTGGCTCCTGACACAAGCATGCCACAATTTTATTTAATGAGTTGAGAGCATTTATGTATGACAGAGAATCAGTTACAATTAAAGTGTCAACCTTAGATACATGGACGCATTTGAGTGCAAGGAGTGTGGCAAACAGTTCTGTCTGAAGGGTAGAGGCCCAGTTATTGATGCATGCTCCAATTTCTTTATGAGAGCCATCACTCTGAATGACAACAGCAGCGCTACCAGCTGCACCAGTTGACTGGTGAACAGAACCATCAACGTAAATAATTTGTGAAAGAGTGTTCTGTGTGACTAAGTTATCAATACAGCTTAAGGCATCATGTTTGGCTTCAAGACAAAGCTTTGGTTGTGATTTAAGAAGAGTTTTGGGGGGAAATGGAGGAATGGTAGTTTGGAATGGGGTAATATCCCATGGAGCAGGGAAGTGTCTCTGTTGTCTAACTTGACATAGATTATGTAGTTGGTTCATGCGGAGGTCGGTTCCAGTTTTTTTTATTCCATCTGGAAGGATGTTCACCAGTGCTGAGGAAAGTTTGGAGGGCTTCTGTGCAGGGGTTTGAATGGGCTAACCTAAGCATATTGACCCCAATAAGGATATATCTTTCAGTAACATGATCTCTAATGCTTGGAATATTAAGTTCTTTCCGCATATTTAAAATTTTGGCAGTATGAGGGCATCCTAGGACGATCCTCATTGCTTCGTTTTGCAGTTTTTCCAGCCCTCCAAGCTTCCAGTCAGACCTGAGTGCAAGTAGTGGCGCCGCATAATCAACCAATGATCTAATATAAGCAAGATACATCATTTTCACAATTTTAACATTAGCTCCATACCTGGGATGAAACCCTGCCACAACTCTAAGTGCTCTCATCCTTTCTTTGTATTGGCGACAAAGTCTCATTACAACAGGTCCAAGTAGTGGGACCTCAAAGCCTAGATACCTGTATCTGCTTACATAATCTAGAAGAGACCTGTGGAAAATTACATTTATCTGAATGTATCATTATGTACATAACAGTAAATGAACAAAGATAATTATTATTTATCAGTTAGACAAGTAGGAATTTGGGACACCTAGGTCGCAAAAAATGTCCCCCTTCAATACCTACCACTGTCATATCCACAAGTTGCTCTGGACCCATTAATTACAAATATAATATGTATCACCAGGAATGCTGGTAAATATATAAATTTGTGGACTGTATATTAAAAATAATAAATGATTATATATATACACATATACATAACAGAAGGAGAATATCTTAAAATCACTCACCAGTTTGACTAGAGATCAAGGTGTATCATACTCAGAAAACCTCACTAACTAAATTAATGAAAATACTGGCCAGAATTATAACACGAATCTAGATAGCTTATCTTAGATTCCTGGAGCTGTCTTGCCCAGCCGTCTGATATCTCAATTTATGCAGGAATGCATATCCAACAATTTCGCCTCCTATTTGAGAGGTGTCAACCCAATTTTACCTCTAGAGCACGAAAATTCTTCACATTATTAACTAATGTCTGTTACTCAATTCAAACAACAATGGCGAGTCTCTTCTGCGCAGGCGCAGGGTTTCCCATTTTAGATAACATAATTTTTATTAAATACAATATAGGCCATCTATTTACCAATAAATTACCGTATTTCCGGAAAACATTCAGTATTTTCCACAAGACTCATCATGCAACTGGGTCTGACGAACTGTGCCTCTCCGTCGAGGAGTACGCCTGTTGAGTATCTTTGTTTTGTCCCCTGAGATTATTAATCCCAGGTCCTGACACGAGGCTAGTACATGGTTAAGGATGTTTTGGGTGTTGGAGAATCCGGTGGTGTGAATCATTATATCATCAGCAAAACTAACCATATAATGATGGGACTGGCTAGGCATAGCATTAAGTAAGGCATTAATCAGAATATTGAAAAGGGTGGGACTAAGCACACCTCCCTGTGGGGTTCCGAATTCAAAATCTTTAGTTACACTTCTATGTTCCTGGAACAACACAGACGACTTTCTGTTGGACAGGTAACCTTTAATCCAGCGGAGAAGCCATCCTCCAACATCCATTCTGGCAAGTTCACTAACGATTACATGTTGGTTGGCTACATCAAAAGCGGATTTAAGGTCAAGGAAGGTAGTGTATGAGCTGTCAGTGTGCAGAGTGAGAAAGGTGGTAACGCAATGATGCACACTCCTTCCATGCATGAAGCCATGCAACCGGGGAGACAAAAATTGCTTAATTCTGTGCATAAGACGATTAAGAATCGTCCTTTCGAATGTTTAACACAGGCAGCTAGTAAGGGATATTGGGCGAAATGAGTTTTGTTGATTGGGCTTCGGAATGGCAATAATGAGGCTGTTGGTCCATGATTTAGGGAGCGCATGATAGTGGCTACCTTTGTACTTAGCAAATCAAAATTATAATTACACATTGTAACCTTTACAAAGTAATAAAGTTTATTATTATTATTATTATTATTATTATTATTATTATTATTATTATTATTATTATTATTATTATTATTATTATTATATTATTATTATTATTATTATATTATTATTACTATTATTATTATTATTATTATTATTATTATTATTATTATTATTATTATTATTATTATTATTATTATTATTCCCATTGTGCTTCTTGACTTATTTCCATTGTGGTCCTTGATTTATTTTCATTGTGGTCCTTGATTTGTTTCCATTTGGGTCCTTGACTTATTTCCATTGTGGTCTTTGATTTATTTTCATTGTGGTCCTTGACTTATTCCCATTGCAGTTCTTGACTTATTTCCATTTGGGTCCTTGACTTATTTCCATTGTGGTCCTTGATTTATTTTCATTGTGGTCCTTGATTTGTTTCCATTTGGGTCCTTGACTTATTTCCATTGTGGTCTTTGATTTATTTTCATTGTGGTCCTTGACTTATTCCCATTGCAGTTCTTGACTTATTTCCATTTGGGTCCTTGACTTATTTCCATTGTGGTCCTTGATTTATTTTCATTGTGGTCCTTGATTTGTTTCCATTTGGGTCCTTGGCTTATTTTCATTGTGGTCCCTGATTTATTTTCATTGTGGTCCTTGACTCATTTCCACATGAATGGAAATAAGTCACTGTGACTTTTTTTTAGGTTATCCTAGGTACTGTACACCTATACTGTTATGTATGATAATCAGTGTAACTGTATTTGTTTATAACTAAATAAACTTATTTAACATACCCACAAAAAACCACTGTAACATTCATTCTTGGAGGGAACAAGACAACCCAAAAAGGTAACTTATTTACATTTTACTCCCTTATTTACCCCCCATTATAGCCCTTGACTTATTTCCACAAAATCAATACACCATCTAGGACACAAATGAATTAATTTTAGAGTGGATATCACCCCTCCCCCCCCAGACTGGCTAAATAAGGACAAAATTCTTGGTGAGAGTGGTGGCTGTGGTGGCCCTTCAAGCATCAACAACATTGTCAGGCTGGACACCATCATCCTGGCCGTTATTTTCCTGGTTTATTGCGGGTTTTTGTGTCATATTTGGTGGGAAGAGATGGAGACGTCGCCCGAAAATGAAGGTGGAGAAGCCAGAGGTATTTTGTAGATATATTTGAGGTGTATTAGTGGAGATAATAGTGTGAGAAGTGACGGGTGTTGCAGGTGTTTATCTCCACACTTGTTCTCTCATGTATTGAAGATGTTTTATCGCTTTTGTCGTAGATGAGTGGCCCATACGGATTTACCGCGGCTTTGTAGGTGATGATAATAATGATTGTTTATGGCAGGATAATGATGATTTATATAACAAAACATTGTTGTGTCACTGCTGACACTGTCAGCAGTTTAGTGACACTGTCAGCAGTTTAGTGACAATGGGGATGAGAGGGGTGAACAAGCAAGCAAGTCACCGCCTTACCCTCTTGATGAGATGGGGCTCGAAGTGACTGCAAGCAAGTTTCCTCTCAGCTCTGGTGAAGAACTACTCAGGATAACCCAAGAAAAATCTCGAGCAACAGCACTGTGGAAGACACTTAATCTTAGTTATGTCAGCAGAAGCACTGACGAAGACACTTGTTATTAGTTATTTCAGTGCCGTTTGTGCTTAAATTCACTCCGTTCCCTCGGGTATGTTCCGGGCGGCCGGAAACTGGATGGAACATGTCTGGTACGTGCCGGAACATGCCTGCCGTTGGCAGGATATGCCGGCGGCAGCATCTCGGCCGGCCGAGAACACGCCATCTGTCAGTAGTTTAGTGACACTGTCAGCAGTTTAGTGACACTGTCAGCAGTTTAGTGACACTGTCAGCAGTTTAGTGACACTGTCAGCAGTTTAGTGACACTGTCAGTAGTTTAGTGACACTGTCAGTAGTTTAGTGACACTGTCAGCAGTTTAGTGACACTGTCAGTAGTTTAGTGACACTGTCAGTAGTTTAGTGACACTCAGCAGTTTAGTGACACTGTCAATTCAATGCAATTCAAGTTTATTCTCTATAAAGGTTACAATGTGGGGTTTACAGGTTTTGGGTATTGTGTGGTTTACATGCTATAAAATAGTAATTACAGAGGGGGCCACTAGGACACCTAGCATGGCTAGGCATTTCGAGCAGACTTAGATTAATTCTTAACATTAAATCCTTACAGATTATGGTATTAAGGCTAAGTGACTACATCATAATTTGTGAGTTTAGCAATGTGAATGCTTTTGTTTTCCCACAATACAAGGTGTCTATATTGGAGTATCATAGGCAAACCTATGACTAGTTAGGATTTATTATTTTAAGATTAAGATTAGTATTTCTGGGTTTATAGTCAGTGGGTGAGTGAGTGTAATTGTGAACCACCAGGTGGTTATCATGTAGTTAGTTGTCGGGGTGGATCAGGGAGATAAGATGTTTTCTAACTGTAGTTTTGAAAGTGATGAATGTGTCTGCAGTTCTAGAGTTTTCAGGTAGGGTGTTCCAGATTTTAGGTCCTTTGAAATACATTGAATTTTTGTGAAGGTTTAGTTGAACGCGGGGAATGTCATAGAGATGTTTGTGTTTGGTGTTATGCCTGTGGATCCTGTCACAACTATCAAGAAAGCATTTTAAGTCGAGGTGAATTCTGGAATTTAAGGTTCTGTAGATATAGATTGCACAGTAGTAAGTGTGGATGTTCTGAACACTGAGTACATTTAGATCTATGAAGAGTGGGGGGGGGGTGTTGCCAGGGATGGGATTTAGTGATTATTCTTACTGCGGCTTTTTGTTGGGTTATTATTGGCTTTAGGTGTGTTGCTGCAGTTGAACCCCAAGCACAGATAGCATAGGTGAGGTATGGATATATAAGTGAATGGTATAGTGTGAGAAGGGCGGTTTGCGGCACGTAGTATCATATCTTGGAGAGGATCCCCACCGTTTTGAATACTTTTTTTGTTATGTGTTGGATATGGGTGCTGAAATTTAGGTTGTTGTCGAGGTATAGGACAAGGAATTTACCCTCATTATGTCTGGCAATTAGAGTGTTGTCGATCTTAATGTTAAGTTGCGCAGCACCTGCTCTGCTATCAAACATAATATAGTAGGTTTTGCCAGTGTTAAGTGCAAGTTTATTTGCTGTCATCCAAGTCGATATTTTGAGCAGCTCCTCGTTAACAATGGTGTTGAGGGTAGCAAGATTAGGGTGGGAGATGACATAAGTCGTGTCGTCAGCAAAGAGAATGGGTTTCAGGTGTTGGGATATGTTTGGAAGATCATTGATGTAAATGAGGAAGAGCAGGTGTCCAAGGACACTTCCCTGCGGCATTGTTGTGGCCGGGAACCTGGCAATGTTGTGGCGGGAACCTGGCACTGTTGTGCTGGGAACCTGGCACTGTTGTGGCGGGAACCTGGCACTGCTGTGGGCGGGAACCTGGCACTGTTGTGGCGGGAACCTGGCACTGTTGTGGCGGGAACCTGGCACTGTTGTGGCGGGAACCTGGCACTGTTGTGGGCGGGGACCTGGCATTGTTGTGGCCGGGAACCTGGCACTGTTGTGGCGGGAACCTGGCACTGTTGTGCTGGGAACCTGGCACTGTTGTGGCGGGAACCTGGCACTATTGTGACCGGGAACCTGGCACTGTTGTGGCCGGGAGCCTGGCACTATTGTGCAGGGAACCTGGCACTGTTGTGGCGGGAACCTGGCACTGTTGTGCTGAGAACCTGGCACTGTTGTGCCGGGAACCTGGCACTGTTGTGGCGGGAACCTGGCACTGTTGTGGCGGAAACCTGGCACTGTTGTGGCGGGAACCTGGCACTGTTGTGGCGGGAACCTGGCACTGTTGTGGCGGGAACCTGGCACTGTTGTGCTGAGAACCTGGCACTGTTGTGCCGGGAACCTGGCACTGTTGTGGCGGGAACCTGGCACTGTTGTGGCGGAAACCTGGCACTGTTGTGGCGGGAACCTGGCACTGTTGTGGAGGAAACCTGGCACTGTTGTGGGTGGGGACCTGGCATTGTTGTGGCCGGGAACCTGGCACTGTTGTGGCGGAAACCTGGCACTGTTTTGGCGGAAACCTGGCACTGTTGTGGGCGGGGACCTGGCATTGTTGTGGCGGAAAGCTGGCACTGTTGTGGCGGAAACCTGGCACTATTGTGGCGGGAACCTGGCACTGTTGTGGGCGGGAACCTGGCATTGTTGTGGCGGAAACCTGGCACTGTTGTGGGCGGGAACCTGGCATTGTTGTGGGCGGGAACCTGGCACTGTTGTGGGCGGGAACCTGGCATTGTTGTGGCGGAAACCTGGCACTGTTGTGGGCGGGAACCTGGCACTGTTGTGGGCGGGAACCTGGCACTGTTGTGGGTGGGAAAAGAACTGAGACATTTTTGACCTAAGATAAAAATATCAAACATTGCTTTCATGTGTATGACTTGTACAGATTTAATATTAATGTAAGTGATGACTGACAACAGTGTAGCAATAAGCAGTGAATTTCTGTATTAGCGACTTATGTGATGAGTTAAGTGGAAATGTTATTTAACCAGCTGACGTATTCCTGGGAAAATATTTTCTGTCATTTTAGTCATAAATGATTTTAGCTTGACGGTTGTTATTTGCAGCTTTCAAAGCCTAAAATATAAATTGAATAGTCATTTAGAATTCTTTATGAACAAATAAAAGAATTTTTAGGATTATTTTGCAATGAAAATTCAGCCACATTTCATCTTCACGAAAAGCGATATTGAGAAGCTTAAAAAAAAAATTCGATTGTTAATTATATACTTCTAGTTAAGTAAAAACAGCTCTAGCAGCAGAGGTTATCAATTAATCTTCATTATCCGCGTACTTAGTGAAGTTGTGGAATATCGTGTGGACGGGGAAGTTACGTTGTTCACTACTTGAAGTTTTCGTAAACATTGTAAACATTTAGTGAATTTTTTTTTTAATATAGTAGCAAAGGACATATTATTCTAGCATGAACAAACACCAACGATGTTAAACCAAAGAACCAGAAATAACCTCCATTATGGGGCATTTTGATTCATTCTAAAGACAAAAGAGGCATAATTTCAGTGGCAATTCCTCACATTTTTAACTGATTTTCAATTTTTGCAGAACATGTAGGAATGTGGAGAAGGAATATGCTGGCATCCTCCATTTTTTTTATCGTGGCTGTTTTGCATACTTCGCCTTGAACATTAAAATGGTATAAAATACCGACAGGTTGTAAGGTAAGACACATATGCAACAGTTAGGTATCTTTATTTCGAAACGTTTCGCCTACACAGTAGGCTTCTTCAGTCGAGTTCAGAAAAGTTGATAGAAGCAGAAGATACTTGAAGACGATGTAATCAGTCCATCACCCTTAAAGTTTTGAGGTGGTCAGTCCCTCAGTCTGGAGAAGAGCATTGTTCCATAGTATGAAACAATATCTTCTGCTTCTATCAACTTTTCTGTACTCGACTGAAGAAGCCTACTGTGTAGGCGAAACGTTTCGAAATAAAGATACCTAACTGTTGCATATGTGTCTTACCTTACATACTTCGCCTTGTTGGGGATATGGAGATAGATGGGTTGTGTACGTGGAAGATGTGGTTTAACTGACCAACAGAATTCTCTTGTGGAAAAAAATATGTATATCTTTACTGGTGTCCATGAGGAGGCTAGTCTACTGGAGTTTCCTTCATAGGTAAACTATGAATGTGTTTGTTGAAACATTTCGCTTGCGCAGCAACTGGCTTCTGTCTGATATTGGAGACGTTAAAACTGGGCATAATCGAGAACTGGAAAAGTATGAGAGAGAGAGAGAGAGCTAGGTAAGTAGGTCTTCCTTCCTTCAACCTTTAAAACATTTTGAAGTTTTCAGTCCCTAATACTGTATATACCACTAGATCAATGTAGACAAAGTCAAAAGCTTCTTGTACACTATAATAATGCTCACTGTTAGTATTATGTGGTAACTCTCTTTCTCTGATTAAAATAAGTGTAACAACTTTTTAGCAAAAGTTGTACCATTTATATATTTTTTAGTAACTTTGAAATTTTTATTCCAAAAGTTACTCTAGTTTATAATACATTACCATTACATTGCATGTTAGTGCTCTGTCTTTATCACATAAGAGGTTTCTCAGAAAGCAAATTGTTTATAATAACTTCTTAAATGCAAAAATGAAAATAATTATAATACGTATTATAAAATCCTACGTCAGCCTTGAAAACATTCACATTGTATTTGCTACACAGGAGAATATATTTGATGGCTAGTTTCGTTTAAGTTCTTTGGATCCTTAAAGAATTAAACCCCATGCTTCCAGTGTCCATGATCCTATTGGAAAGAACTAATCTTCTGGGTCTTCCTGGAACTTCATGAATCACCGCCTTCACCTTAAAAGGAAACTGGACAAATATATGAGTGGGAGGGGCTGGGTTTGATTGGTGTCGTGCTTATGGGAGTAAATTCTTGGGTAGCTTTGGGTAGTTGTGGCTTTGATAAGGACCTGCCTTGTATGGACCAGTAGGCCTTCTGCAGTGTTCCTCCATTCTTATGTTCTTGTATTCTCGCAGATATGATAGTGGCATTGTTGTGAACCTTGAAATGAGAACCTCAGACATTAACACTCCCAAGTCCTTCGCTCTATTGTGTAGTTAGAGTTTATAGTATACATCGTTGTAGCAATTACATGTTTGTTTACTCCCCGTAATGTGTTTACGTGGGTCGAGGCTCAGCTCCTGGTTCCGCCTCCTCTGATTGCTTTGAGTGGAATTACTGTTTTCTGACCTCATGGGTGATACCGATACTCTTGAAGCTGCGTATCGAGTTTGTCTCCACTACATCTTTCAGTTCGTTCCACTTTTCAACCACCAAGAGAATTTTAAATTGCGCATCGTTATCATGTCTCCCTCAGCTTTCCTCTCCGCCAAGATGGTCACGTTCAGTTCCTTCAAACTCTCCTCACAGTGGTTCTGCTTAGTTCTCAAATTGTTTTGGTTGCCAACCTTTAGACATTTTCCGAGCTTCAGTATATGCTTGGCTACCAAGAACTGGATAACTGACTTGTGTTGTACTCCCCTACTTGTGCTTGTTAAGGTCGACTCTAGCTTCTGGCTCCGTTCTCTCCGTTGCTTAAGACATATCATACCTATTCTTAAAACTATATATGGATCACGCCTCTATCACTGCGCTGTCTAGGTTGTTCACTTTCTGACAACTTTAAGGTTAAAGAAGTATGTCTAAAAATCACTGTGACTCATCTGTTTTTTCACTTATAGTTGTGACCTCGTGTACCTGAGACCCGAGTCACTTCTAGTTGTGACCTCGTGTACCTGAGACCTGCCTCACTTCTAGTTGTGACCTCGTGTACCTGAGACCAGCCTCACTTCTAGTTGTGACCTCGTGTACCTGAGACCTGCCTCACTTCTAGTTGTGACCTCGTGTACCTGAGACCCGCCTAACTTCCAGTTGTGACCTCGTGTACCTGAGACCTGCCTCACTTCTAGTTGTGACCTCGTGTACCTGAGACCCGCCTAACTTCCAGTTGTGACCTGGTATACCAGAGACCCGCCGCACTTCCATTTGTGACCTGGTGTACCTGAGACCCGCCTCACTTGTAGTTGTGACCTGGTGTACCTGAGACCCGCCTCACTTGTAGTTGTGACCTGGTGTACCTGAGACCCGCCTCACTTGTAGTTGTGACCTGGTGTACCTGAGACCCGCCTCACTTGTAGTTGTGACCTGGTGTATCTGAGACCCGCCTCAGTTGTAGTTGTGACCTGGTGTACCTGAGACCCGCCTCACTTGTAGTTGTGACCTGGTATATCTGAGACCCGCCTCACTTGTAGTTGTGACCTGGTGTACCTGAGACCCGCCTCACT
The DNA here is from genome assembly GCF_038502225.1 of Cherax quadricarinatus. Classification (NCBI taxonomy): domain Eukaryota; kingdom Metazoa; phylum Arthropoda; class Malacostraca; order Decapoda; family Parastacidae; genus Cherax; species Cherax quadricarinatus. The sequence continues at coordinate 92,202 of NW_027195536.1, read as the reverse complement.
TGTAGTTGTGACCTGGTGTATCTGAGACCCGCCTCACTTGTAGTTGTGACCTGGTGTACCTGAGACCCACCTCACTTGTAGTTGTGACCTGGTGTACCTGAGACCCGCCTCACTTGTAGTTGTGACCTGGTGTACATGAGACCCGCCTCACTTGTAGTTGTGACCTGGTGTACATGAGACCCGCTTCTCCAACATTCTCTGTCCACTCTCTCAGTTCCTCTCAGTATTTTGTACGCCGTAATCATGTCAGAAATGTGGATAAGTTCTGAAGGATTCTTTGTTCATGTATTCGAATGCGTTTATATATATATATATATATATATATATATATATATATATATATATATATATATATATATATATATATATATATATATATATATATATATATACATATATATATATATATATATATCTATATATATATATATATATATATATATATATATATATATATATATATATATATATATATATATATATATATATATATATATATATATATATATATATATATATGCGCAAGGAATTTGCGAGAGCAGGCGAAATATACACAAACACTGATCTCTGGCTGAATGAGACTCGAACCTACAAACCTTAGGACAAGGAACGCAGTGCTTTACCAATCTACCCACACTTGCATTGTTAAAATCTCTAGTAAGGCTGATGCATACAGGGGATGAGATGAAAAGCTGTAAGCCTTCTCCCTGAAAGCTGGCTGCCTTGGATCAACGTGTAGCGCAAGCTGGACTCCAAGGTATTGTCCAGTGTGGGTAGATTGGTAAAGCACTGCGTACTTTGTCCTAAGGTTCGTAGGTTCAAGTCTCCTTCAGCCAGAGATCAGTGTTTGTATATATATATATATATATATATATATATATATATATATATATATATATATATATATATATATATATATATAATAATAATAAAGTTTTATTTGCAGTATTTATCGTTCCAAGAGTTATCCTTCCAGTGTATCACAAAATTATCCATTCACCATTAGTTATCCTTCCACTAGTAGATATCCTTGTACATGTAGCTGAGCCAGCTGGATAAATCCCAATATCAATATTGTGTACGAATGGTATATAATACCGACAAGATGAGATTAAGACACATGTGCAACATCTGGGTATCTTTATTGTAGATACCCAGATGTTGCACATGTGTCTTAATCTCAATATCAATATTAATCTCGGTGATACCTTAAGAGTTTATTAAATGTTTACGGTTACCATGAAGCAGCGTATTGGCCACCACCTGACGTGCAGGTATATGTTAATTTTCGAGCTTTATTAACCAAGAAGATTATTATCGTGACAGTGAGGTTAACTTCTGTGTCGTCAGGATCATCAGTTAGAGATCACATTTATGAACGTCTTCCTTTTTATAGTTATAAGTTGGTGATATTTGCAGTGATCACTAGAATTCGTTTTTTTTCTTATTATTATTAACAGACATAAGTCTGTTAATTAAAGAGAATATTGCAGAAATATATTTAATGGAAGGAAGAAATAATGTCGTCATGGTTGGATCTTTTACTGCTGTTGTCGGTAACTGGATACTTTGAATGATCATTAGATTTTCTTTTATTATTATTATTATTATTATTATTATTATTATTATTATTATTAATTCCATTATTTTACTAAAATTCTATCGCTTACTGCTTCGTTTTTATTTCATTTCAAATCATATTTTGCTTTTCTATCATTCTTGATTGGTTACTTTAGTAAGTAGAGTTTACCATAAGCGGTCCCTAGTTAACACATTGACATGTTGTCCACTATATATTTTTATTAAACTTCCACTGGTTCCTCCATCTTAAAGTTTTGACCATCTTACGTCTGACGTGGGTTTTAAAACTTCCATTAATCAGGGAGACTGATAGCATGATGGAGAAGATGGGCGCTAATATCGTCAAGATATTCAAGTCGAGATCACTAGTTTCAAATTTTTTTGTATCACCAAAAATATTTCTGGTGCCTGTACTGATGGCGAATACTGTTTGCTTCCTTTTTTATCAGTAACTGTTAGAAGAAATGATTCTGAAGTTAAAAGGGAGAAATGATTCAAGAAAACTGTACTGTTTGTGTGAGGTAGTGCGATGGCTCTCAGAGTTCAGCCTCTCAGTAACACCAACCCCTCAAGGAAGGTTCCTCGATGTTGGTGAGGGGCTCTTGATTTAGGGAATTGGATCTGTGCTCCAGTTCCACGAATTAAGCCTGAATGCCTTCCACATCCCCCCCCCAGGCGCTGTATAATCCTCCGGGTTTAGCGCTTCCCCCTTGATTATAATAATAATAATCAGTAACACCAAAATAAATACTGAAAAATAATAGTAAATTAGTCCAGAGTTATTGATTGTGAAAAATAACTAATGGGAAGTTTAGGAAACTTTATTGACAACCTTGGTCCTGCTTTATTGACAACCTTGGTCCAGCCTTATTGACAGCCTTGGTCCTGCTTTATTGACAACCTTGGTCCTGCTTTATTGACAACCTTGGTCCTGCTTTATTCACAACCTTGGTTCTGCTTTATTGACAGCCTTGGTCCTGCTTTATTGACAACCTTGGTTTTGCTTTATTGACAACCTTGGTTCTGCTTTATTGACAGCCTTGGTCCTGCTTTATTGACAACCTTGGTCCTGCTTTATTGACAACCTTGGTCCTGCTTTATTGACAACCTTGGTCCAGCCTTATTGACAGCCTTGGTCCTGCTTTATTGACAACCTTGGTCCTGCTTTATTGACAACCTTGGTCCTGCTTTATTCACAACCTTGGTTCTGCTTTATTGACAGCCTTGGTCCTGCTTTATTGACAACCTTGGTTTTGCTTTATTGACAACCTTGGTTCTGCTTTATTGACAGCCTTGGTAGTGCTTTATTGACAACCTTGGTCCTGCTTTATTGACAACATTGGTTCTGCTTTATTGACAACCTTGGTCCTGCTTTATTGACAGCCTAGGTCCTGCTTTATTGACAGCCTTGGTCCTGCTTTATTGACAACCTTGGTCCTGCTTTATTGACAGCCTTGGTCCTGCTTTATTGACAACCTTGGTCCTGCTTTATTGACAGCCTAGGTCCTGCTTTATTGACAGCCTTGGTCCTGCTTTATTGACAACCTTGGTCCTGCTTTATTCACAACTTTGGCCCTGCTTTATTCACAACCTTGGTTCTGCTTTATTGACAGCCTTGGTCATGCTTTATTGAACACCTTGTTTCTGCCTTATTGACAACGTTGGTCCTGCTTTATTGACAGCCTTGGTCCTGCTTTTTTGACAACCTTGGTCCTGCTTTATTGACAACCTTGGTCCTGCTTTATTGACAGCCTTGGTCCTGCTTTATTGACAGCCTTGGTCCTGCTTTATTGACAGCCTTGGTCCTGCTTTATTGACAACCTTGGTCCTGCTTTATTCACAACCTTGGTTCTGCTTTATTCACAACCTTGGTCCAGCTTTATTGACAGCCTTGGTCCTGCTTTATTGACAACCTTGGTTCTGCTTTATTGACAGCCTTGGTCCTGCTTTATTGACAAGCTTGGTCCTGCTTTATTGACAGCCTTGGTCCTGCTTTATTGACAACCTTGATCCTGCTTTATTCACAACCTTGGTCCTGCTTTATTCACAACCTTGGTCCTCCTTTATTGACAGCCTTGGTCCTGCTTTATTGAACACCTTGTTTCTGCTTTATTGACAACGTTGGTCCTGCTTTATTGACAGCCTTGGTCCTGCTTTATTCACAACCTTGGTCCTGCTTTATTCACAACCTTGGTCCTCCTTTATTGACAGCCTTGGTCCTGCTTTATTGAACACCTTGTTTCTGCTTTATTGACAACGTTGGTCCTGCTTTATTGACAGCCTTGGTCCTGCTTTATTCACAACCTTGGTCCTGCTTTATTGACAACCTTGGTCCTGCTTTATTCACAACCTTGGTCCTGCTTTATTCACAACCTTGGTCCTGCTTTATTGACAGCCTTGGTCCTGCTTTATTGACAACCTTGGTTCTGCTTTATTGACAGCCTTGGTCCTGCTTTATTGACAACCTTGGTCCTGCTTTATTGACAACCTTGTTCCTGCTTTATTGACAGCCTTGGTCCTGCTTTATTGACAGCCTTGGTCCTGCTTTGACAGCCTTGGTCCTGCTTTATTGACAACCTTGGTCCTGCTTTATTCACAACCTTGGTCCTGCTATATTGACAGCCTTGGTCCTGCTTTATTGACAACCTTGGTTCTGCTTTATTGACAGCCTTGGTCCTGCTTTGACAACCTTGGTCCTGCTTTATTGACAACCTTGGTTCTGCTTTATTGACAACCTTGGTCCTGCTTTATTGACAACCTTGGTCCTGCTTTATTGACAGCCTTGGTCCTGCTTTATTTATAACCTTGGTTCTGCTTTATTGACAACCTTGGTCCTGCTTTATTGGCAGCCTTGGTCCTGCTTTATTGATAACCTTGGTTCTGCTTTATTGACAACCTTGGTCCTGCTTTATTGACAACCTTGGTCCTGCTTTATTGACAACCTTGGTCCTGCTTTATTGACAACCTTGGTCCTGCTTTATTGATAACCTTGGTTCTGCTTTATTGACAACCTTGGTCCTGCTTGATTGACAACCTTGGTCCTGCTTTATTGACAACCTTGGTCCTGCTTTATTGACAACCTTGGTCCTGCTTTATTGACAGCCCTTGGTCCTGCTTTATTAACAACCTTGGTCCTGCTTTATTGACAATCTTGGTCCTGCTGTCATCACGATCACCATGGTGATCGTGATAGCAGTCATCTCCCTCACTGTGAGCGAGATGACAACACTGTGAGGGATATGACAGAACTGTGAGGGAGATGACAACACTGTGAGGGAGATGACAACACTGTGAGGAAGATGACAACACTGTGAGGGAGATGACAACACTGTGAGGGAGATGACAATACTGTGAGGGAGATGACAATATTGTGAGGGAGATGACAACACTGTGAGGGGGATGACAGCACTGTGAGGGAGATGACAATAGTGTGAGGGAGATGACAATACTGCGAGGGAGATGACAACACTGTGAGGGAGATGACAGCACTGTGAGGGAGATGACAGCACTGTGAGGGAGATGACAGCACTGTGAGGGAGATGACAGCACTGTGAGGGAGATGACAGCACTGTGAGGGAGATGACAACACTGTGAGGGAGATGACAACACTGTGAGGGAGATGACAGCATGGTGAAGGAGACGATATAAAAGTGAGTGATGTGACAGCAGTATGAAGGAGATGAAAGAATTGTGAAGTATATGACAGGAAAGTGAGTGAGATGACAGTGTGGTGAAAGAGGTGACAATGCGGTGAGAGAGATGACAGTGTGGTGAGAGAGATGACAGTATGGTGAGAGAGATGACAGTATGGTGAGAGAGATGACAGTATGGTGAGAAAGATGACAGTATGGTGAGAGAGATGACAGTATGGTGAGAGAGATGACAGTATGGTGAGAGAGATGACAGTATGGTGAGAGAGATGAGAACAGTATGAAGATGACACTAGTGTAGGGAGATGAAGACCAGAGTGAAAGTAGTGGTATAAAGGAGATGAAAACCAGGGTGAGAGCAGTGGTATAAGGGAGATGAAAACCAGGGTGAGAGCAGTGGTATAAGGGAGATGAAAACCAGGATGAGAGCAGTGGTATAAGGGAGATGAAAACCAGGGTGAGAGCAGTGGTATAAGGGAGATGAAAACCAGGGTGAGAGCAGTGGTATAAGGGAGATGAAAACCAGGGTGAGAGCAGTGGTATAAGGGAGATGAAAACCAGGATGAGAGCAGTGGTATAAGGGAGATGAAAACCAGGGTGAGAGCAGTGGTATAAGGGAGATGAAAACCAGGGTGAGAGTAGTGGTATAAGGGAGATGAAAACCAGGGTGAGAGCAGTGGTATAAGGGAGACGAAAACCAGGGTGAGAGCAGTGGTATAAGGGAGGTGAAAACCAGGGTGAGAGCAGTGGTATAAGGGAGATGAAAACCAGGGTGAGAGCAGTGGTATAAGGGAGATGAAAACCAGGGTGAGAGTAGTGGTATAAGGGAGATGAAAACCAGGGTGAAAGCAGTGGTATAAGGGAGATGAAAACCTAGGTGAGAGCAGTGGTATAAGGGAGATGAAAACCAGGGTGAGAGCAGTGGTATAAGGGAGATGAAAACCAGGGTGAGAGCAGTGGAATAAGAGAGATTACAGCAAGCATAAATAACAGCAGGGGAAAGGAGACAGCACTGCGAGGGAAACGACAGCACTGCGAAGGAAACGACAGCACTGCGAAGGAAACGACAGCAAAGCGAAGGAAACGACAGCACTGCGAGGGAAACGACAGCATTGCAAGGAAAACTACAGCACTGCAAGGGAAAAGACAGCACTGCGAGGGAAACGACAGTACTGCGAAGAAAACGACAGCACTGTGAGAGATAATGAGAGCACTGTGAGGGAGATGACAGCACTGTGAGGGAGATGATAGCACTGTGAGGGAGATGAAAGAACTGAGAGGAAAATGACAACACTGTTAGGGAGATGACAGCACTGTGAGATAAATGACAGGACTGAGAGATAGGTGGCAACAGAGTGTTGGATATTTGATAACAGGCAGAGTAGTAGAGGATAGCAGGGAGAGTAGTAGAGGATAACAGGGAGAGTAGTAGAGGAAAACAAGGAGAGTAGTAGAGGAAAACAGGGAGAGTAGTAGAGGATAACAGGGAGAGTAGTAGAGGATAACAGGGAGAGTAGTAGACGATAACAGGGAGAGTAGTAGAGGATAACAGGGAGAATAGTAGAGGATAGCAGGAAGAGTAGTAGAGAATAACAGGGAGAGTAGTAGAGGATAGCAGGGAGAGTAGTAGAGAATAACAGGAAAAGTAGTAGAGGATAGCAGGGAGAGTAGTAGAGGATAGCAGGGAGAGTAGTAGAGAATAACAGGGAGAGTAGTAGAGGATAACAGGGATAGTAGTAGAGAATAAAAGGGAGATTAATAGAGGATAACAGGGAGAGTAGTAGAGGATAACAGGGAGAGTAGTAGAGGATAGCAGGGAGAGTAGTAGAGAATAACAGGGAGAGTAGTAGAGGATAACAGGGATAGTAGTAGAGAATAAAAGGGAGATTAATAGAGAATAACAGGGAGAGCAGTAGATGATAGCATGGGGAGTAGTAGAGGATAACAGGGAGAGAAGTATATTATATCAGGGAAAGTAGTAGAGGATAACAGGGAGAGTAGTAGAGGATAACAGGGAGAGAAGTATATTATATCAGGGAAAGTAGTAGAGGATAACAGGGAGAGTAACAGGGAGAGTAGTAAAGGATAACAAGGAAAGTAGCAGAGGATAACAGGGAGAGTAGTAGAGGATAGCAGGGAGAGTAGTATAGGATAGCAGGGAGAGTAGTAGAGGATAACAGGGAGAGTAGTAGAGGATAACAGGGAGAGTAGTAGAGGATAACAGGGAGAGTAGTAGAGGATAACAGGGAGAGAAGTAGAGGATAACAGGGAGAGTAACAGGGAGAGTAGTAGAGGATAACAGGGAGAGAAGTATATTATATCAGGGAAAGTAGTAGAGGATAACAGGGAGAGTAGTAGAGGATAACAGGGAGAGAAGTATATTATATCAGGGAAAGTAGTAGAGGATAACAGGGAGAGTAACAGGGAGAGTAGTAAAGGATAACAAGGAAAGTAGCAGAGGATAACAGGGAGAGTAGTAGAGGATAGCAGGGAGAGTAGTATAGGATAGCAGGGAGAGTAGTAGAGGATAACAGGGAGAGTAGTAGAGGATAACAGGGAGAGTAGTAGAGGATAACAGGGAGAGTAGTAGAGGATAACAGGGAGAGAAGTAGATGATAACAGGGAGAGTAACAGGGAGAGTAGTAGAGGATAACAGGGAGAGTAACAGGGAGAGTAGTAGAGGATAACAGGGAGAGTAGTAAAGGATAACAGGGAAAGTAGTAGAGGATAGCAGGGAGAGTAGGAGAGGATAAAAGGGAGAGTAGTAGAGGATAACGAGGAGAGTAGTAGAGGATAGCAGGGAGAGTAGTAGAGGATAACGAGGAGAGTAGTAGAGGATAGCAGGGAGAGTAGTAGAGGATACCAGGGAGAGCAGTAGAGGATAACAGGGAGAGTAGTTGAGGATAACAGGGAGAGCAGTAGAGGATAACAGGGAGAGTAGTAGAGGATAACAGGGAGAGTAACAGAGAGAGTAGTAGAGGATAACAGGGAGAGTAGTAGAGGATAACAGGGAGATTAGTAGAGGATAACAGGGAGAGTAGTAGAGGATAGCAGGGAGAGTAGTAGAAGATAACAGCGAGAGTAGTAGACGACAACAGGGAGAGTAGTAGAGCATAACAAAGAGAGTAGTAGACGATAACAGGGAGAGTAGTAGACGATAACAGGGAGAGTAGTAGAGGATTAGAGAGAGAGTAGTAGAAGATAAAAGGGAGAGTAGTAGAGGATAAAAGGGAGAGTAGTAGAGGATAACAGGGAGAGTAGTAGAGGATAACAGGGAGAGTAGTAGAGGATAACAGGGAGAGTAGTATAGGATAGCAGGGAGAGTAGTAGAGGATAACAGGGAGAGTAGAGTATAACAGGGAGAGTAGTAGGGGATAACAGAGAGAGTAGTATATTATATCAGGGAGAGTAGTAGAGGATAACAGGGAGAGTAACAGAGAGAGTAGTAGAGGATAACAGGGAGAGTAGTAAAGGATAACAGAGAAAGTAGTAGAGGATAGCAGGGAGAGTAGTGGAGCATAGCAGGGAGAGTAGTAGAGGATAACAGGGAGAGTAACACGGAGAGTAGTAGAGGATAACAGGGAAAGTAGTAGAGGATAGCAGGGAGAGTAGTAGAGGATAACAGGGAAAGTAGTAGAGAATAGCAGGGAGAGTAGTAGACGATAACAGGGAGAGTAGAGTATAACAGGGACAGTAGTAGGGGATAACAGAGAGAGTAGTATATTATATCAGGAAGAGTAGTAGAGGATAACAGGGAGAGTAACAGAGAGAGTAGTAGAGGATAACAGGGAGAGTAGTAAAGGATAACAGAGAAAGTAGTAGAGGATAGCAGGGAGAGTAGTGGAGGATAGCAGGGAGAGTAGAAGAGGATAACAGGGAGAGTAGTAGAGGATGACAGCGAGAGTAGTAGAGGATAACAGAGGAGTACATTATATCAGGGAGAGTAGTAGAGGATAACAGGGAGAGTAGTAAAGGATAACAGGGAAAGTAGTAGAGGATAGCAGGGAGAGTAGTAGAGGATAGCAGGGAGAGTATTAGAGGATAGCAGGGAGAGTAGTAGAGGATAGCAGGGAGAGTAGTAGAGGATAACAGGGAGAGTAGTAGAGGATAACAGGGAGAGTAGTAGAGGATAACAGGGAGAGTAGTAGAGGATAACAGGGAGAGTAGTAGAGAATAATAGGGAGAGTAGTAGAGGATAACAGGGAGAGTAGTATGTTATATCAGTGAGAGTAGTAGAGGATAACAGGGAGAGTAACAGGGAGAGTAGTAGAGGATAACAGGGAGAGTAGTAAAGGATAACAGGGAAAGTAGTAGAGGATAGCAGGGTGAGTAGTGGAGGATAGCAGGGAGAGTAGTAGAGGATAGCAGGGAGAGTAGTAGAGGATAGCAGGGAGAGTAGTAGAGGATAACAGGGAGAGTAGTAGAGGATAACAGGGAGAGTAGTAGAGGATAGCAGGGAGAGTAGTAGAGGATAACAGGGAGAGTAGTAGAGGATAGCAGGGAGAGTAGGAGAGGATAAAAGGGAGAGTAGTAGAGGATAAAAGGGAGAGTAGTAGAGGATAACAGGGAGAGCAGTAGAGGATAACAGGGAGAGTAGTAGAGGATAACAGGGAGAGTAGTATAGGATAGCAGGGAGAGTAGTAGAGGATAACAGGGAGAGTAGTAGAGGATTACAGTGAGAGCAGTAGAGGATAACAGGGAGAGTAGTATATCAGGAAGAGTAGTAGAGGATAATAGGGAGAGTAAAAGGGAGTGTAGTAGAGGATAACAGGGAGAGTAACAGGGAGTGTAGTAGAGGATAACAGGGAGAGTAGTGGAGGATAACAGGGAAAGTAGTAGAGGATAGCAGGGAGAGTAGTGGAGGATAGCAGGGAGAGTAGTAGAGGATAACAGGGAGAATAGTGGAGGATAGTAGGGAGAGTAGTAGAGGATAACAGGGAAAGTAGTAGAGGACAGCAGGGAGAGTAGTGGAGGATAGTAGGGAGAGTAGTAGAGGATAACAGGGAAAGTAGTAGAGGACAGCAGGGAGAGTAGTGGAGGATAGTAGGGAGAGTAGTGGAGGATAACAGGGAAAGTAGTAGAGGATAGCAGGGAGAGTAGTGGAGGATAGTAGGGAGAGTAGTAGAGGATAACAGGGAAAGTAGTAGAGGACAGCAGGGAGAGTAGTGGAGGATAGCAGGGAGAGTAGTAGAGGATAACAGGGAAAGTAGTAGAGGATAGCAGGGAGAGTAGTAGAGGATAACAGGGAGAGTAGTAGAGGATATCAGGGAGTGTAGGAGAGGATAAAAAGGAGAGTTGTAGAGGATTAAAGGGAGAGTAGTAGAGGATAACAGGGAGAGCAGTAGAGGATAACAGGGAGAGTAGTAGAGGATAACAGGGAGAGTAGTAGAGGATAACAGGGAGAATAGTATATTATGTCAGGGAGAGTAGCAGAGGATAACAGGGAGAGCAGAAGAGGATAACAGGGAGAGCAGCAGAGGATAACGGGGAGAGCAGTAGAGGATAACAGGGAGAGCAGTAGAGGATAACAGGGAGAGCAGTAGAGGATAACAGGGAGAGTAGTAGAGGATAACAGGGAGAGTAGTAGAGGATAACAGGGAGAGTAGTAGAGGATAGCAGGAAGATTAGTAGAGGATAACAGGGAGAGTAGTAGAGGATAGCAGGGAGAGGGTAGAGGATAACAGGGAGAGTAGTAGAGGATAGCAGGAAGATTAGAAGAGGATAACAGGGAGAATAGTAGACGATAACAGGGATAGTAGTAGACGATAACAGAGTAGTAGACGATAACAGGGAGAGGAGTAGACGATAACAGGGAGAGTAGTAGAGGATTAGAGAGAGAGAGTAGTAGAAGATAAAAGGGAGAGTAGTAGAGAGTAAAAGGGAGAGTATTAGAGGGAAAAAGGGAGAGTAGTAGAGGATAACAGGGAGAGTAGTAGAGGATAACAGGGAGAGTAGTAGATTATAACAGGGAGAGTAGTAGAGGATAACAGGGAGAGTAGTAGAGGATAACAGGGAGAGTAGTAGAGGATAACAGGAAGAGTAGTATATTATATCAGGGGGAGTAGTAGAGGATAACAGGGAGAGTAACAGGGAGAGTAGTAGAGGATAACAGGGAGAGTAGTAGAGGATAACATGGAGAGTAGTAGAAGATAACGGGGAGAGCAGTAGAGGATAACAGGGAGAGTAGTAGAGGATAACAGGGAGAGTAGTAGAGGATAACAGGGAGAGTAGTCGAGGATAACAGGGAGAGTAGTCGAGGATAACAGGGAGAGTAGTCGAGGATAACGAGGGGAGTAGTAGAGGATAACAGGGAGAGTAGTAGATGATAACAGGGAGAGTAGTAGAGAATAGCAGGGAGAGTAGTAGAGGATAACAGGGAGAGTAGTAGAGGATAACAGGGAGAGTAGTAGAGGATAACAGGGAGAGTAGTAGAGGATAACAGGGAGAGTAGTAGAGGATAACAGGGAGAGTAGTCGAGGATAACAGGGAGAGTAGTAGAGGATAACAGGGAGAGTAGTAGAATTCTTGGCTTCATATCTAGAAGTATACAAACACTGATCTCTGGCTGAAGGAGACTCGAACCTACGAACCTTAGGACAAGGTACGCAGTGCTTTACCAATCTACCCACACTGGACCAATACCTTGGCGTGTAGCATGCGCTACACGTTTGATCCAAGGCAGCCAGCTTTCAGGGAGAAGGCTTACAGCTTTTCATCTCATCCCCTGCATGCATCAGCCTTACTAGAGATTTGAACAATGCAAGGAATTCGCGAGAGCATGCGAAATATACACAAACACTGATCTCTGGCTGAAGGAGACTCGAACCTACGAACCTTAGGACAAGGTACGCAGTGCTTTACCAATCTACCCACACTGGACCAATACCTTGGCGTGTAGCATGCGCTACACGTTTAATCCAAGGCAGCCAGCTTTCAGGGAGAAGGCTTACAGCTTTTCATCTCATCCCCTGCATGCATCAGCCTTACTAGAGATTTGAACAATGCAAGGAATTCGCGAGAGCATGGAAATATACACAAACACTGATCTCTGGCTGAAGGAGACTCGAACCTACGAACCTTAGGACAAGGTACGCAGTGCTTTACCAATCTACCCACACTGGACCAACACCTTGGCGTGTAGTATGCGCTACACGTTTAATCCAAGGCAGTCACCTTTCAGGGAGAAGGCTTACAGCTTTTCATCTCATCCCCTGCATGCATCAACCTTACTAGAGATTTGAACAATGCAAGGAATTCGCGAGAGCATGCGAAATATACACAAACACTGATCTCTGGCTGAAGGAGACTCGAACCTACGAACCTTAGGACAAGGTACGCAGTGCTTTACCAATCTACCCACACTGGACCAATACCTTGGCGTGTAGCATGCGCTTCACGTTTGATCCAAGGCAGCCAGCTTTCAGGGAGAAGGCTTACAGCTTTTCATCTCATCCCCTGCATGCATCAGCGTTACTAGAGATTTGAACAATGCAAGGAATTCGCGAGAGCATGCGAAATATACACAAACACTGATCTCTGGCTGAAGGAGACTCGAACCTACGAACCTTAGGACAAGGTACGCAGTGCTTTACCAATCTACCCACACTGGACCAGGGAGAGTAGTAGAGGATAACAGGGAGAGTAGTAGATTATATCAGGGAGAGTTGTAGAGGATAACAGTGTGAGTAGTAGAGGATAACAGGGAGAGTAGTAGAGGATAACAGGGAGAGTAGTAGGGGATAACAGGGAGAGTAGTAGATTATATCATGGAGAGTAGTAGAGGATAACAGGGAGGGTGGTAGGGGATAACAGGGAGAGGAGTAGAGGATAACAGGGAGAGGAGTAGAGGATAACAGGGAGAGTAGTGGAGGATAATAGGGAGAGTAGTAGAGGATAACAGGGAGTGTAGTAGATTATATCAGGGAGAGTAGTAGAGGATAACAGGGAGAGTAGTAGAGGATAACAGGGAGAGTAGTAGATTATATCAGGGAGAGTAGTAGAGGATAACAGAGAGAGTAGTAGAGGATAACAGGGAGAGGAGTAGAGGATAACAGGGAGAGGAGTAGAGGATAACAGCGAGAGTAGTAGATTATATCAGGGAGAGTAGTAAAGGATAACAGGGAGAGTAGTAGAGGATAACAGGGAGAGGAGTAAAGGATAACAGGGAGGGCAGTAGAGGATAACAGGGAGAGTAGTAGATGATAACAAGGAGAGTAGTAGACGATAACAGGGAGAGTAGTAGATGATAACAGGGAGAGTAGTAGAGGATAACAGGGAGAGGAGAAGAGGAAAACAGGGAGTGTAGTAGAGGATAACAGGTAGAGGAGTAGAGGATAACAAGGAGAGGGGTGGAGGATAACAGGGAAATGAGTAGAGCAAAACAGGGAGAGGAGATGATAGCACGTCGAGGAGTAGAGGATAACAGGGAGAGTAGTAGAGGATAACAAGGAGCGGAGTCGAGGATAACAGGGAGAGTAGTAGAGGATAACAAGGAGCGGAGTCGAGGATAACAGGGAGTAGTGGAAGATAAAAATGAGAATAGAAGGATAACAGATAGAGTAATAGAGTATAACAGGGAGAATAGTAGAGGGTAACAGGGAGAGAAGTAGATAGATAACAGGAAAGTGAGTAGAGGATAACAAGGAGAAGAGTAGAGAAGTAAGGAATTAATTAATCAGGCATAATAATCATACAAAAATTTCATGTTTTCATTGTTCATTATTCGTATTTTGGTCTCATTTTCTATCATTGATGCATAAGAGAGTTTAATGAACAACTTTCCAGTGAATAATTTAATGTCTGAAGTAAAATCAGTTTGTGTTACCAGGGAATCAGAGCACCAACATATGTTTAAGTCTTCTTGGATATGTTGCAGTTCCCCACAATGACAAACATAGGGACAAAAATTATAAACAATGATATGTGAACAACTTGAGTGAAGCAAATAACCGGAGAAAAAATATTAATGTAATATGTAGAGAGACAAGAGCAGCAGATAATCGAGATTTGGGATCAAATCCTATTATCAATCAGAATAACAAAGACAATTGTATAGTTTCTCAAGTGTTTAATCGAAGCATGAGTCTATATTTTGGCCATCACCTGACATGGAGGTCTATATATTTGTTTTAAAACTATCATCACCCAGGAAGAGTCAAGGACTGATAGTGAGGTTGACTGTTGGTGTCGTCAAGTTCATCAGGTCGAGCTCATAACCTAATTTAATCTCTTCTTTTTGTTAGAAATTGCTTAAGCTATATTTAATAATTAGTATTATTTTTTTCATTCTTCAGTATTGTCATATTTTACATGGAAAATATCGGATGCAGTCTATGACAAGACTTCCTTCCATTAGCGATAATAATTGAGTTTATCTTGAAATCATATTTTTAATGATAATAATATTATTATTATCATTATCATCTTTAATCTTATATTTCGCACTCTTTTTTTTTTATGTCTCGATTTTTCTAGGTTTCTTTAAACTTTAGCTTACAGTATATCCTTTATTTCACTTAAAATTATAACCTGGTATTTACCATAATCCTCGGTAGTTAAACTTACAACTTAACCTGTACTTCACTATACATCACTGTACTTCACTATACATCTCTGTACATCACTATACATCACTGTACTTCAGTGTACATCACTGTACTTCAGTATACATCACTGTACTTCACTATACATCACTGTACTTCACTATACATCACTATACTTCAGTATACATCACTGTACTTCACTATACATCACTGTACTTCACTATACATCACTATACGTCACTGTACTTCACTATACATCACTGTACTTCACTATACGTCACTGTACTTCACTATAAATCACCGTACTTCATTATACATCACTGTACTTCATTATACATCACTGTACTTCATAATACATCACTGTACTTCATAATACATCACTGTACTTCATAATACATCACTGTACTTCATAATACATCACTGTATTCCACTATACATCACTGTACTTCACTATACATCACTGTACTTCAGTATACATCACTACTTCAGTATACGAGGGCAAAGTCACTGGTAGGCGGGATTCCCCAGTGGAAGTAGGTCCTTCCCAAAGAGATGGGTTAGTTGCAGCAGCCGTGATATCCAGATGTTGCACATGTGTCTTAACTTTCATTTTGTCGGTATTTTATACCTTTCTTGCATTCACTTGTTAGACGAAGAATGGGGGGAGACCTGATCGAAGTGTATAAGTGGAAGATAGGTATTAAAAAAGGGGATATTAATAAGGTCTTGAGGATCTCTCCAAGAGAGAACCCGCAGTAATGGATTTAAATTAGATAAGTTTAGATTTAGAAAGGACATAGGAAAGTATTGGTTTGGAAATAGGGTAGTTGATGAGTGGAACAGTCTACCTAGTTGGGTTATTGAGGCTGGGACTTTGGGTAGTTTCAAATTTAGGTTGGATAAGTACATGAGTGGGAGGGGTTGGATTTGAGTTGGACTTGCACATCGGAGCTTGTTTCTTGGGTGGCATTGAAAATTGGGTTGGTCAAATGTTTGTTAGTGGGATGAATTGTAAAGGACCTGCCTAGTATGGGCCAACAGGCCTCTTGCAGTGTTCCTCCTTTATTATGTTCTTATGTACATCACTGTACTTCAGTATACATCACTGTACTTCAGTATACGTCACTGTACTTCAGTATACGTCACTGTACTTCACTATACATCACTGTACTTCACTATACATTTTCAACTGCAGTTCTTCTTACAATTTTATCAATAATTTACTTTACACATATATTTGTAGTTAAGCTGAACTTTAGCTCAATATTAAGCTTCACGTTCATTATACATTCATTATACGTTCATTATACGATCATTTACCATAAACCTTCACATCTGCTTCATTATGTTCTCTCTCTTCCAGCAGACCTCTTTTAAATTCACTTTTTTTCCTGTTTTTCTTACTTTACAGACTGACATCTTTCACACACATGTGTCAACTTTACTCATTAATTTGTTACATTATAAATATAAGTATTTCTCACCTAACTCACCTGTCGTTCACTTTACTTCTTCTCTGGTTTATCTTACACTTGCTAAATTTTTATTATCTCCTTTTGTCCATCTCTCGCCTTCACCTGCTGCTCACATTAATGTTCATTTCATCACCTTACATTTGAACCAGTTGTTCAATGTACACCTGCGTCTATTGTTCAACTTACACATTCATCTATTGTTCAATTTACACATTCATCTATTGTTCAACTTACACATTCATCTATTGTTCAACTTACACATTCATCTATTGTTCAACTTACACATTCATCTATTGTTCAACTTACACATTCATCTATTGTTCAACTTACACATTCATCTATGTTCAACTTACACATTCATCTATTGTTCAACTTACACATTCATCTATTGTTCAGTTTACACATTCATCTATTGTTCAGTTTACACATTCATCTATTGTTCAACTTACACATTCATCTATTGTTCAACTTACACATTCATCTATTGTTCAACTTACACATTCATCTATGTTCAACTTACACATTCATCTATTGTTCAACTTACACATTCATCTATTGTTCAGTTTACACATTCATCTATTGTTCAGTTTACACATTCATCTTTTGTTCAACTTACACATTCATCTATTGTTCAGCTTACACATTCATCTATTGTTCAACTTACACATTCATCTATTGTTCAACTTACACATTCATCTATTGCTCAACTTACACATTCATCTATTGTTCAACTTACACATTCATCTATTGTTCAACTTACACATTCATCTATTGCTCAACTTACACATTCATCTATTGTTCAACTTACACATTCATCTATTGCTCAACTTACACATTCATCTATTGTTCAACTTACACATTCATCTATTCTTCACCTTCCACCTTTACATGTTACTCACCTTATGAGACACTTTATCTTGTGGGAAAACATAAGCTGATGTGATTAAGATTCTTTTCCAAATTTAGAAGTGAATGTAATACAAAAACGTGAGTTAGCTTTGTTATAAATGTTTACATTTTGTTATTGCTTTCAATGGAACAGTAACAACAGGTGGAAGGATAAATTCTGTGGAAGAATAACTACTGGTAGGAGGCTAACTTTGTATAACTACTGGTTGAAGGATAACTACTGGTACAAGAATAACTACTGGTGGAAGCATAACTACTGGTGGAAGGATAACTACTGGTACAAGAATAACTGCTAGTGGAAGGACAAGTGCTGGTACAAGAATAACTACTGGTAGGAGGCTAAATTTGCATAACTACTGGTTGAAGGATAACTACTGGTACAAGAATAATTACTGGTGGAAGCATAACTACTGGTTGAAGAATAACTACTGGTACAAGAATAACTACTATTACAATAATAACTACCGGCTGAAGGATAACTACTGATATAAGAATAACTACTATTACAATAATTACTGGAAGGATAACTTCTTTACTGGTACAAGAATAACTACTATTACAATAATAACTACTAGTGTAAGGATAACTACTGGTACAAGAATAACTACTGACGGAAGGATAGCTACTAGTACAAGAATAATTACTGGTGGAAGCATAACTACTGGTGGAAGGATAACTACTCGTACAAGAATAATTACTGGTACAAGAATAACTACTGGCGGAAGGATAACTACTGGTACAAGAATAACTACTGGCGGAGGAATAACTACTGGTACAAGAATAACTATTGGCAGAGGAATAAATACTGGTGCAAGAATAACTACTGCTGGAAGGATAACCACTGGTGGAATTATGAATGCTGATGGTAGGATAACTTCCGATAGAAACAATATCTTTATAATCGTTTTATTTTCTCAGGATAAAATTTTGTGTGAGTGTGAGGCTGGATCCCGACAACAATAGCATTAGCTGCCACCATCACTAATTCTTCACTAAATAATTCCTCTTATGATTTTCGAAGTATTTCCTGAAAGAAACAAATAATAATGTTCATGATGAATGCGCCTCCAGTTTCTTATAAAAAGAAAGTATCTTTATGATACCAGAGGTCAACCTCAATATCAGGCTATGATAATCTTTATGATACCAGAGGTCAACCTCAATATCAGGCTATGATAATCTTTATGATACCAGAGGTCAACCTCAATATCAGGCTATGATAATCTTTATGATACCAGAGGTCAACCTCAATATCAGGCTATGATAATCTTGATAAATTAGACACATGTGCAACTCTTGGGTATCTTTATTGAGGAAACGTTTCGCCACACAGTGGCTTCATCAGTCCACACAAAGGAGAATCTTGAAGAACAGGAGGAGAATGAGGTAATCAGTCCCTCAACCTTGAGTCGATGTGGTCAGTCCATCAATCTTGAATAGAATACGGCATACGTGCTGAGAAGGAGCTTATAAACCGTTGGCAGGAGAGGTGCATTCATCTACAAACCTGTCAGACACTGCAACTTCTTGGGATCTTAATACTTGGGAATTCTTCGCTTGCCTAATTCTTGGGCACGACCTACTTCAACATTGAACAAATGTTACACGACCTATGACTGCTGCGCCTCTCCTGCCAACGGTTTATAAGCTCCTTCTCAGCACGTATGCCGTATTCTATTCAAGATTGATGGACTGACCACATCGACTCAAGGTTGAGGGACTGATTACCTCATTCTCCTCCTTTTCTTCAAGATTCTCCTTTGTATGGACTGATGAAGCCACTGTGTGGCGAAACGTTTCCTCAATAAAGATACCCAAGAGTTGCACATGTGTCTAATTTATCAATATTTCGGTTCTCTGAACCATTCATCTACAAACCTGTCAGACACTGCAACTTCTTGGGATCTTAATACTTGGGAATTCTTCGCTTGCCTAATTCTTGGGCACGACCTACTTCAACATTGAACAAATGTTACACGACCTATGACTGCTGCGCCTCTCCTGCCAACGGTTTATAAGCTCCTTCTCAGCACGTATGCCGTATTCTATTCAAGATTGATGGACTGACCACATCGACTCATGGTTGAGGGACTGATTACCTCATTCTCCTCCTGTTCTTCAAGATTCTCCTTTGTATGGACTGATGAAGCCACTGTGTGGCGAAACGTTTCCTCAATAAAGATACCCAAGAGTTGCACATGTGTCTAATTTATCAACATGTCGGTTCTCTGAACCATTCATCTATGATAATCTTGATGATACCAGAGGTGAACCTCAATATCAGGCTATGATGATCTTGATGATACCAGATGTCAACCTCAATATCAGGCTATGATGATCTTGATGATATCAGAGGTCAACCTCAATATCAGGCTATGATAATCTTGATGATACCAGAGGTCAACCTCAATACCAGGCTATGATAATCTTGATGATACCAGAGGTCAACCTCAATATCAGGCTATGATGATCTTGATGATACCAGAGGTCAACCTCAATATCAGGCTATGATAATCTTTATGATACCAGAGGTCAACCTCAATATCAGGCTATGATAATCTTTATGATACCAGAGGTCAACCTCAATATCAGGCTATGATAATCTTGATGATACCAGAGGTCAACCTCAATATCAGGCTATGATGATCTTGATGATATCAGAGGTCAACCTCAATATCAGGCTATGATAATCTTGATGATACCAGAGGTCAACCTCAATATCAGGCTATGATAATCTTTATGATACCAGAGGTCAACCTCAATATCAGGCTATGATAACCTTTATGATACCAGAGGTCAACCTCAATATCAGGCTATGATAATCTTGATGATACCAGAGGTCAACCTCAATATCGGGCTATGATGATCTTGATGATACCAGACGTCAACTTCAATATCAGGCTATGATAATCTTGATGATACCAGAGGTCAACCTCAATATCAGGCTATGATAATATTTATGATACCAGAGGTCAACCTCAATATCAGGCTATGATAATCTTTATGATACCAGAGGTCAACCTCAATATCAGGCTATGATAATCTTGATGATACCAGAGGTCAACCTCAATATCAGGCTATGATAATCTTGATGATACCAGAGGTCAATCTCAATATCAGACTATGATAATCTTGATGATACCAGAGGTCAACCTCAATATCAGGCTATGATAATCTTGATGATACCAGAGGTCAACCTCAATATCAGGCTATGATGATCTTGATGATACCAGAGGTCAACTTCAGTATCAGGCTATGATAATCTTGATGATACCAGAGGTCAACCTCAATATCAGGCTATGATAATCTTAATGATACCAGAGGTCAACCTCAATATCAGGCTATGATAATCTTGATGATACCAGAGGTCAACCTCAATATCAGGCTATGATAATCTTGATGATACCAGAGGTCAACCTCAATATCAGGCTATGATAATCTTGATGATACCAGAGGTCAACCTCAATATCAGGCTATGATAATCTTGATGATACCAGAGGTCAACCTCAATATCAGGCTATGATAATCTTGATGATACCAGAGGTCAACCTCAATATCAGGCTATGATAATCTTGATGATACCAGAGGTCAACCTCAATATCAGGCTATGATAATCTTGATGATACCAGAGGTCAACCTCAATATCAGGCTATGATAATCTTGATGATACCAGAGGTCAACCTCAATATCAGGCTATGATAATCTTGATGATACCAGAGGTCAACCTCAATATCAGGCTATGATAATCTTGATGATACCAGAGGTCAACCTCAATATCAGGCTATGATAATCTTGATGATACCAGAGGTCAACCTCAATATCAGGCTATGATAATCTTGATGATACCAGAGGTCAACCTCAATATCAGACTATGATAATCTTGATGATACCAGAGGTCAACCTCAATATCAGGCTATGATAATCTTGATGATACCAGAGGTCAACCTCAATATCAGGCTATGATAATCTTGATGATACCAGAGGTCAACCTCAATATCAGGCTATGATGATCTTGATGATACCAGAGGTCAACCTCAATATCAGGCTATGATAATCTTGATGATACCAGAGGTCAACCTCAATATCAGGCTATGATATTTCTTGGAAATGTGTTATAAGTCACATTTATCATTATGGTAGTAAACACCATTCAACTTTTGCGATTCTACACAATTATCTTTGTAATTAAACTTGATATTAGTATTCATCACGTCTCAGCTATTGGTAAATATTGTCTACATATTTACCTCACTTGTTTTCTACATTATTTCCATTTAACACAAAACTTATACACGTTTTACCGAATTAATATCCTTGTTGTTCTCACATTTTTCATACATAAGTATCATTGTGGGTGATTTCAATACAATTCGTGAGTCCCTGACATTTATGGGAGTTAAGAAGGTAACACATTCACCATGACTCAGTCAATAACAGTGTTGTCAGAAGTACGCAGATAATATGTGAAGAAGTAAAGATAATAAGGTATGACAAGAGCAACAGTTGAAGATTTACGAGCCAAAGATGAAGGTTTAACAAGATGATCGACACTTGAAGGAGCAAAGTAAATCACCAGTGAAAATGTTGAGAGATATATGTGAAGTTGTAAGGTAAATATGTACTGCAAGTGTAAGATGATGATGCAAGGTGAACACATACTGTAAGTGTCATGTGATGATGTAAAGTGAGCAGGCACTGCAAGTGTAAGGTGATGATGTAAGGTGAACAGGCACTGCAAGTGTAAGGTGATGTAAGGTTAACAGGCACTGCAAGTGTAAGGTGATGTAAGGTGAACAGGCAGTGCAAGTGAAGGTGGTGATGTAAGGTGACGGTGAAAGGTGAATCACAGGTGAACATGTACGATGTAAGTGTAAACAACAGGTGTAAAATGAACTGAAGGTTAAGCTGCAAGATGAATATCCACTGCAAGACTAAAGTGACTACAATGTGCAGACGAGAAGTAAAGGAGTCAAGTGAACTAGAGGTGACGATATAAACCCAACATTCAATAAAGGTCCAAAAAAATGCTATTTACTCAAAACAGTGATTAAAATTTAATAAGCTGAAGGGAATTAAATAATTCTTTAATAAGAAATATGAAATAATATTATTATTAGTTTTTATTATTTAAAGAATAATAATATAAATATAGAAAACAAAAAGGAAACTAAAATAAATAAAATATATAAATGACTTAATACTAATAAAGATAATAAGATAAAATTAATCTTATGATTATCACTCATTGAAGGTTGGATCTTATCAGCTTTAAATAATCCCTCCCTGATAACTTCTGCAATCCTTTTTGCAGAAGATGCAAATAAAAAAAATAAGGGAAGAAAAGGTATGTACGATTAACTCAAGAACCGGTATTTATAATAAAGGATTATATCTTACAGATGAGTTCGACCTGATGATCTGGGCGCCGTCTTAGTCAACCTCACTGTAAGTCTCCCTGGCTAACTTAGGTTTTAAAACTAATATATACTTCATGTCAGGTCTTGGCTAATAGGCACAATACATGACACTAAGTAAATAGGTGAAATACTACATAAGATTAAAAATATTCAATATTCTCAATATTCGCTCATACAACTGTGAACACTATATATACAGGACAAATATAATCACTGTTCTGAAATTCTCCCTTGAGTGCCACATCAGAACTCATAGACATAAACAAAGACACAAAAGTTTCTTTCATATCCACTGTGTTCAACTCAACCTGAACAAAAGCTCAATGCGCATAAAAAAAATAAAATCTGGAGTTCTCTGCTTGAAGATTTTCTTGGTTCCCTGTCTGACTGTCTGACTGTCTGACTGTCTGACTGTCACTTCTCAGCTCTTACTCAAAATCACCTCCTTTCCGTAATGTGATCTTCATAGCAATATATTTTCTTAAACATATCCTGAAACCTGTTGTCTTTATCCAATCTCATCCAAGTTCTTGTTTCAGCATTCCTTCAAGTCCCATACGTCGTTATGCAGTCATATTCTATCTCGATTATATTTTCTATTGTAATTTAAGTAATTAGTACCACTTACCCGGCTAAACTAGCCAAAAATATATTCTTATTGCGATTTTTTATGTGACTTAACCTGTAACGTATATCTGTTTTTAGGCTTCTACTAATGCTGTCTATTAGACCCTTAAAGAAAAAGAAATATAAAGAGAAAACTAGGTAAATTTTAAATATATTAAAGTGAAAGTTTTGCCTGAAATACTATGTATTCTATGGGTTTTCAGATTACTGAATGTCTTGTGCAGTAATACTGAAGTATGGACTAGCATATGAATTTGAACAACATTTGTTATAACTACTAAAAAAGTTTAAACAAATTGTTTTATTAAAATTTCCAACCAGTTACCAAAAAATTTCAAGATCATCTTGTTTATAAAGAGAAGTTAATATCAAAGATTGCATATTTTATCATTCTTGTAAACAAAGTTTATTATTCCTTCAGTAGTTTTAGATTAATTTTAAAGCTGCCTAAAATGCTAACGAGTGTACAAGCTGAGAACTATTGGTAATTCCCATTATTAATGCTAAAAATTATGGAAAATAATGTAATTAAATATACAGGAAGAACTAACGAGTGTACAAGCTGAGAACTATTGGTAATTCCCATTATTAAGTTGGATCACTGATTCCTGTATTGTGTCACAGGTTTACTGGTGCCATGGACCAGTCTAATGGCCACCATCTGACATAGAGGTATATATCGGTGTTGGTGTTGTCAAGGTCACCAGGTCAAGCAGCTGGTGTTGTCAAGGTCACCAGGTCAAGCAGCTGGTGTTGTCAAGGTCACCAGGTCAAGCAGCTGGTGTTGTCAAGGTCACCAGGTCAAGCAGCTGGTGTTGTCAAGGTCACCAGGTCAAGCAGCTGGTGTTGTCAAGGTCACCAGGTCAAGCAGCTGGTGTTGTCAAGGTCACCAGGTCAAGCAGCTGGTGTTGGCAAGGTCACCAGGTCAAGCAGCTGGTGTTGGCAAGGTCACCAGGTCAAGCAGCTGGTGTTGTCAAGGTCACCAGGTCAAGCAGCTGGTGTTGTCAAGGTCACCAGGTCAAGCAGCTGGTGTTGTCAAGGTCACCAGGTCAAGCAGCTGGTGTTGTCAAGGTCACCAGGTCAAGCAGCTGGTGTTGTCAAGGTCACCAGGTCAAGCAGCTGGTGTTGTCAAGGTCACCAGGTCAAGCAGCTGGTGTTGTCAAGGTCACCAGGTCAAGCAGCTGGTGTTGTCAAGGTCACCAGGTCAAGCAGCTGGTGTTGTCAAGGTCACCAGGTCAAGCAGCTGGTGTTGTCAAGGTCACCAGGTCAAGCAGCTGGTGTTGTCAAGGTCACCAGGTCAAGCAGCTGGTGTTGTCAAGGTCACCAGGTCAAGCAGCTGGTGTTGTCAAGGTCACCAGGTCAAGCAGCTGGTGTTGTCAAGGTCACCAGGTCAAGCAGCTGGTGTTGTCAAGGTCACCAGGTCAAGCAGCTGGTGTTGGCAAGGTCACCAGGTCAAGCAGCTTGTGTTGTCAAGGTCACCAGGTCAAGCAGCTTGTGTTGTCAAGGTCACCAGGTCAAGCAGCTGGTGTTGTCAAGGTCACCAGGTCAAGCAGCTGGTGTTGTCAAGGTCACCAGGTCAAGCTCTTAGACTATTTTGATCTTCCTTTTTATTGAAGAAAATTCTGATGCCACCATTAATTACGAGTATTATTTTTTTTAAATTTTTAGTTTTTATTTCTTTGGCAAGAAAAATATGAGAAAGAATATGGGAGGAAGTACTGAAGATAGTAATGAAGTAATGGCTTAAGCTTTTACTAAGTCAGTCTGTGTCCAGCCTCCCAGGAGTGACAGTCATTATATTCTTCCTGTTTTGGTTCAGTTAAAATATTTACTTGTAGTTCACTATAAAACTCAGTCAATTAACCTTACATTTTCACCTCTTGTTCTTCTTACTTATTCATTCGTCACTTGTAATTCACTGTACATATTTAGTTATTCACCTTCTTATTTTACATAGTACAGTCTCTCAGTGTTATGTTGTACTTTAAGCTTTATCAAGAAGTGTTTTACTGTTCGTAGAGTTTCATTAAATCGTATTTGCTGTGTACAGTTTTATCAATGTTTCTGAGTGATTGCATTGTTTTCTCCATGAGAAGACTCGCACTGTTTCCCTCTGTTATAAAATTTTAATTATGAATCGCTTCTTGCAGAAATTAATAAATTCACGTTTAGCTCTGTGTAGTTTTATTTAGATATGCTTTGTCTAGTGTTTAGCTTTATGACATATAACACTGTGTAAAGTTTTATCAAGGAAATTTAGATTAGATTAGATTTTGCTGGGGAAACGGATAATTTACTGCGCACTCCATATCCATCCTGTGGACGGTAAAGAGTATATGGATGCACAAAATGACTTTGAAATAAACTCCAAAAGTGTTTACAGGAGTTGAACTAAATTTATATCTATAATCCACTTGTTGCAAGCAGATTTAGGAGATTTCCTTAAAATATCTGGTATCTTATTTTCATTAATAAGATACCTCTACATATCACATAGGTTATTATACTGCCTTATCTCTAGATTACTCAGTAAGTGGACAATTATGCAAAAAAAGTGTACAAGATAGTTAGATCTTCGTCTGCGTGTCTACCAAAGTGCCAGAAGTGCCAGTAAAGCCTCAGCTTATCTAACAACTTTTGGCAAGACAGCTATTTAATGATGGTGAATGTGCTTTCTTAATTTACTTATAATATATGAGCTTGATATCTATTTTTCCTGCTAAATAATGCAGGTGTTTGTACTTTTCACGAGCAATATTTTGCATGTAAAGTTTATATTAAACTTTTTCCTTTAGCATTCATCTCACTCATTCTTATGTCATCTCTCTCACTCCGAATTTACCAAATGGGAATATTTTCAAGTATGAGTATGAATTGTTAGATATTTTATCGTAATATACAACGCGAGGCGACGTATGTCATTGCTAAGACTTACAGTTCAACCTTCCAAAAGGTACAGAGTAGCGTGTCTCTACAATAAATAATTCACAAAGGTTTAGCGCTTCAGGAAAGACAATGAAAACTTTCTTGCCATAATGGATCGACGGCACTGAATTTTCAATCTGGAAAGACGTAATACTAAGGAAGATATAATTGAAGTACATATATAGAAAATAAGAATAACCTAACTCACGAAATCGTAATAACACAATTGCAAACAAACCTTACCACGTCGGTCTGGAGTTTTACGACTCTCTAACCGCGGGTTCAAGCCCCACCCGTGGTATTTTTTTTGTAAGAATAACCCTGTTTGCACTTCTGTCCCGGCGCAATCCGAGGAAGGTATCCCCACATTCCATAATCCTAATCCCATGTGCCTCACTGCACGCGATTGAAACTGTGCAGAGTGTGGCATAATTTCATTATAATTAATATAGTAGTTTAGACGGTTTGTAAGGAATCCGCAAGGTTTTCATAAGTCATTATATAAATACTAATATCCATTTTTCCTATAAAATTTTTAAATTCGGACATATATAGTTCAAATATAATTCAAACCTTTCAAAAGGACCAATATCCTCAAATTCAAAAGCACAATAAGCTTGAAGCCGCTCAGAAGTTGCATTATCACGGTATGAGCACGGAAGGCTTGAAGGTATTCAAATGCGGCACTCAGAAATTATCGCATGAAAATCAGTATATCAGTTTTTCAAATGACTTCCAAAAAAAGAGAACTGGAATATATACAGGTTAAAATCAATCGAAACTTTTCTCTAAGAGGGACCAGTTTTGAACTTCCATGTAAGCCTTGTGTACATTACATAGAAATGTTTAAGAATGGTCTTGAGGGCACACAAATGTTATAAACTAATAGAAAAGAAAACTATACTAATTTAACTTAAGATGACCATATACAGTCAAACACTGATTTATTACTGGTCAGAAGAGACAATTTCCAGATGTTTCTCAGTAATTATTTTGATTAATAAAACTGGTATGTGATAACTTACACAACCTAAGATCAAGAGATTGTTTTCCTTGAGGAAGACACATTGATATTAAAAGTTTAAAGCTAACCAGGAAAAGCATTTTCCAGTTATTGCATAGAATACAACAAAATTTGTGCCTACACAGCATAAATCCGTGGAACGTTTCTTTAATATCACGCGATACATCAGCCAGTGAATATTAATACTGCTCAGAATCGATAAAAAGGAGAAACTAAATGACAGAACGATTTCTCTACATTTTCTTTTCGTATGTGCTTAAGAATTTCTTGCAGTATATCAAGAAAAAAGTAATTTCGACCTTCCCTCTTCTTCGATGATTCTGAAAACTTCTGCGTGTAAAGAAATTCTCTGCGTTCTCAAGAACTGCTAGGTTTGCAGAATGGCCTACAAGTAATCGGTCACGACCATTTACCAGCTGAAGACTTAAAGCCACGATATTCCATAGTCATTTAGATAACACACAAATGGTAAACCTGTACTACTTGATCGTAAATTTTCAAGATGTATCTTTGCAGCTCGTGAAGACTGAGAAGGTATTAAGTAAATTAGTTATTATATTTGCTTCATTTACTCATATTCTTATGAAAAATATTCAATTTGTATAGACTAGCAGTCAGGAAATAGCATTCTTTAAGTTCAAAAGCAAATTAACAGCAATATCTATTTTAAAATTCCCATATTTTACTAAAGAATTTACTGTAACTGCTGATGCCAGCCAAGATGTTATCAGTGTAGTCATGTCATAAGAGAAAATAACTACCGACACTGTATGTTGGATGATTATTTACCAGAGTCGAAAAGTGAACAAGAGGCAGTAGCCATCATATTGTGTATTAGCACCTCCATCACAGGTAGTATAGTAGACAGCAACACTCCAGGATGTTCTACCGTCCTGTTAAATGAGTCTGAAATTGGAATCCATTTTTTCTAGTAGAAATAATGATTATTCTTTCTATCTCAAAGACACGTGAGTTGAGAGTTAAATCTTATATATGTTCACTGTCATTCATTATACTCATACTTTTCCACTTTTCCTGTGTGTTTCTTTGTGGTTCTTTAATCTGTAATAATTACATTTCAGATCTGAAACTGACCTGTAGGGAAGATAATTCCCTGAACCCATAATACTATAAGGATTGAGCTTTATAATCCTTACTGCTAGTAACGGACTTACAGGACCGCACGTTAGACGGTCGCTAACATTAATATTTACAACTCTACTATTACTTACTTTCCGAATAAGCAAAATATAGTGGCTGATGCACTGTTATCGAATATTGCTTTTATAAACATTGATATCTATTTCTCCGGTGAGGATCTTTAGAAAGACCAAAGTTGAAACTCGTTTAAGTCGCCTGTGACGATGCCAGCCTGCGAGTCAGACCTGTACACTAGTTTGGTAGAGTAGCCAGATGGGATAATTGACCGATACCCTTAATGCTTTTCATTTTAGTCTGCATTTAAAACGCATGTTTCTCCAAGTACTTTTCCTCTTCATTGCTAGAGGATACAGTGGGAAGGGAAACCCTTTTCGGATTCCTTAGAGACCGAAATCAATCAGGCTTTTATGTTTGGTCGCTTCAGAACTTTACTGCACCCTGTACTATGAACTTTGCAAACACTGAGTTCCAGGGACTGAGGGTAACTTATGGGATACCAGGGACTCTTTTCTCGAACACCACAGTGCCCGAAATACTTCCAGTTGTCCTTTGTGTGGTGCTCTGTTATATTAACCACTTCTGGCTACTCATAAATTTTATTTACAAATCTATTTTAAAGTAAATTAAGCTATGTTAACTCCAAGAAAATGTCAGAAGTGCTGACAAGGACTAAAAATAAACAGTGACACGTGTGGACTGTATGACAACGATAGGCAGTGTCACAAGCTTGGACAGTACCACTGGAGTGGACAGTGTCACCAGAGTAAAGAAAGCCAGAAGTGGGCTTTATTTCAGACTGGGTAGAGACACAAGTGGGGACAGTCAAAAGTACGGACAGTTTCTGAACAGATAAACATGGGTGAACGGAGTCAGTAGTGTGGGTAATGATACAAGTGTTGAAACTGACTCGTATGTGGACAGTGTTACATGCGTAGACAGTGTCTTCAGTATGGGGACATGACTGAGTAATGTCACGAAAGTAAGCAGAGGAGAGAGACACAAGCGTAGACAGTGACATAAACATTGTCAGTGTCAAGAGTGTAGAGTGTGTCATTACCCTTAACAGTAAACAAAATTACCGACAATGCTGACGTGCTGGAAGATACACAAGTATGAACTAGGACTCTACATTTAGAATTAGAAAAGAAGAACGTGTTAAGAGCATCAAAGACTCTTGTGTTCCTGGCGTCTTTTGGTTTACCCCCAGGCTCTAATTATTTGTTTGGAGGCCCAGGGTGAAGGTAGGACACGATTCATTCCTGCGCTGATGTAAATAATCTGTTTGTGTGTGAGTGTGCGTGTGTGTATGTGTACTCACCTAGTTGTACTCACCTAGTTGAGGTTGCAAGGGTCGAGTCCAAGTTCCTGGCCCCGCCTCTTCACTGGTCGCTACTAGGTCACTCTCCCTGAACCATGAGCTTTATCGTACCTCTGCTTAAAGCTATGTATGGATCCTGCCTCCACTACATCGCTTCCCAAACTATTCCACTTCCTGACTACTCTGTGGCTGAAGAAATACTTCCTAACATCCCTTTGATTCATCTGTGTCTTCAGCTTCCAACTGTGTCCCCGTGTTGCTGTGTCCAGTCTCTGGAACATCCTGTCTTTGTCCACCTTGTCAATTCCTCTCAGTATTTTGTAAGTCGTTATCATGTCCCCCCTATCTCTCCTGTCCTCCAGTGTCGTCAGGTTGATTTCCCTTCTCTCCTCATAGGACATACCTCTTAACTCTGGGACTAGTCTTGTTGCAAACCTTTGCACTTTCTCTAGTTTCTTTACGTGCTTGGCTAGGTGTGGGTTCCAAACTGGTGCCGCATACTCCAATATGGGCCTAACGTACACGGTGTACAGGATCCTGAACGATTCTGAGGTTTGCCAGGCGCCCATATGCTGCAGCAGTTATTTGGCTGATGTGCGCTTCAGATGTGCCTGGTGTTATACCCTCTCCCCCAGATCTTTTTCCTTGAGTGATGTTTGTAGTCTCTGGCCCCCTAGACTGTACTCCGTCTGCGGTCTTCTTTGCCCTTCCCCAATCCTCATGACTTTGCACTTGGTGGGATTGAACTCCAGGAGCCAGTTGCTGGACCAGGTCTGCAGCCTGTCCAGATCCCTTTGTATTTCTGCCTGGTCTTCGATCGAATGAATTCTTCTCATCAACTTCACGTCATCTGCAAACAGGGACACCTCGGAGTTTATTCCTTCCGTCATGTCATTCACAAATACCAGAAACAGCACTGGACCTAGGACTGACCCC
The DNA here is from genome assembly GCF_038502225.1 of Cherax quadricarinatus. Lineage (NCBI taxonomy): Eukaryota > Metazoa > Arthropoda > Malacostraca > Decapoda > Parastacidae > Cherax > Cherax quadricarinatus. The sequence goes on along the minus strand of NW_027195536.1, from coordinate 61,637 downwards.
TGTGGGATCCCGCTGGTCACACGTGCCCACTCTGACACTTCGCCATGTACCATTACTCGCTGCAGTCTTCCTGACAAGTATTCCCTGATTCATTTTCTCCCTTGATTTTTCCAGTGGCTCTTGGTAGCATGGTTGTGCCTCAGCATTCGACCTATCTCCCTCTCCATCTGCACCCATCTTCTCTTCCCTTCCACTCCCTGGCCCTTCTTTGCAGGCTGATATGACCTTAGCATAATTCATATCTCCTTCCTTCCTGTTCAGCCTCTCAGCTTCGTATGGTATGTCTTCTCTGGTCAATACCCCTGAGACTTGCTTCAGCCTGTTTACCTCAAATTCTAGGACCTTTACCCTGGCTACTGCAGTTTCGACTTGTGCCTCCCAATTCTTCGTCTCTTTCTCCAACCTCTTTTCCCATTTCACAGAGAGCTCTTTCTCCAATTTTTCAGAAAGCTCTCCTAATTTTCTCTCCCATTCTTGCTCTATCCTTTTCCACTGCTCCTCCATCAATTCCTCCCTACCAGTACCATTGTCATCTGATCCCTGATTCCTGCGAGTCCCAACCATTTTTATTTTTGTTTTTTTGTTTTTTTTAGTGAAAGAGAGAGAGAAAAAGAAAAAGGGGGAGAGAGTGAGAGGGAGAAAGAGAGAGAAGGGGAGGGTAGAAGGAGAGAGGGGAAAAGAAGGGAAAAGGGGGGAGAAAGTGAGAGAGAGGGCAAAGGTAAGAGAGAGAGAGAGGGGGGAGTGACAAGGGAAGAGAGAGAGAAAGAGAGGAAGAGAGAGAGTGAGGGAGAGGGAGACGGAGAGGGAGAGAGAGAGGGAGAGAGAGAGGAAGAGAGAGAGGAAGAGAGAGAGGATGAGAGAAAGGGGAGAGAGAGAAAGAGAGAGAGAGAGAGAGAGGAGAGAGAGAGAGAGAGAGAGAGAGAGGAGAGAGATAGAGAGAGAGAGAGAGAGTTAGAGAGAGAGAGAGAGAGAGAGAGAGAGAGAGAGAGAGAGAGAGAGAGAGAGAGAGAGAGAGAGAGAGAGAGAGAGAGAGAGAGAGAGAAGGGGGGGGAAGGGGTTAGGGGGAAAGGGTCTCTTCACAGGAAGGTGTGAAATCCTGTATATGTGTAAACAGTCCTTATTTCCAACGTATGTACTACATATGTATTGCATATGTACCCGATCTCTTGGGTTCCCACTGTACTGTCTTATGCGTCTAAAATTACGTTCAAAAATAAATACACTAGGCTTCGCCTATATGCCGCTACCCCTAAATTCTATTAAACGCCAGTAAATGCTGCTAATTCTAATTCTGATAGCTCGAGTAGAGTGACCCCCAATTCCAGCTAGAGACAGGTACTATTGACCCCATGCAACTCAAACTAGGTGAATATTACTTGCGGCTGGCAGTGGAGTAACGTTGCGGGTCCGTCCTGCCCTAGAAGTTGAAGATGCTTGATGCTTCTTGGTAATTTTTCCACTAACTTCCTGCATGCACTATAGTCTCTAGCTCATCTATATTTTTTAATCACTCACTGTATTTAGTGACACATCTATACATATCTCTCATCTCCCTGGTCTTGAGTCGCACTTATTCTTCAAATACCCCACTGCGTTATGGCAACACTATTTAGGCCTGACACAACCGTTCATCTTCCTTCCCCCGGCCCCTACTAAACACTTAGTCACTATTTCCTTTGTATTCTTTTCTGTGATCACTTATATTTCCTTTTCTCGGGGCTTAAGTGATTATATGCACTCTTATGCGTGCAGTCCGAGCTCCTGGCCCCGCCTCTTCACTGATCGCTACTAGGTCACTCTCCCTGAGCCGTGAGCTTTATCATACCTCTGCTTAAAGCTATGTATGGATCCTGCCTCCACTACATCGCTTCCCAAACTATTCCACTTACTGACTACTCTGTGGCTGAAGAAATACTTCCTAACATCCCTGTGATTCATCTGTGTCTTCAGCTTCCAACTGTGTCCCCTTGTTACTGTGTCCAATCTCTGGAACATCCTGTCTTTGTCCACCTTGTCAATTCCTCTCAGTATTTTGTATGTCGTTATCATGTCCCCCCTATCTCTCCTGTCCTCCAGTGTCGTCAGGTTGATTTCCCTTAACCTCTCCTCGTAGGACATACCTCTTAGCTCTGGGACTAGTGTGTGTGTGTGTGTGTGTGTGTGTGTGTGTGTGTGTGTGTGTGTGTGTGTATGTGTGTGTGTATATGTGTACTCACCTAGTTGAGGTTGCAGGGGTCGAGTCCAAGCTCCTGGCCCCGCCTCTTCACTGGTTGCTACTAAGTCACTCTCCCTGAACCGTGAGCTTTATCATACCACTGCTTAAAGCTATGTATGGATCCTGCCTCCACTACATCGCTTCCCAAACATCCCTGTGATTCATCTGTGTCTTCAACTTCCAACTGTGTCCCCTTGTTGCTGTGTCCCATCTCTGTAACATCCTGTCTTTGTATACCTTGTCAATTCCTCTCGGTATTTTGTATGTCGTTATCATGTGCCCCCTACCTCTCCTGTCCTCCAGTGTCGTCAGGTTGATTTCCCTTAACCTCTCCTCTTAGGACATACCTCTTAGCTCTGGGACTAGTCTTGTTGCAAACCTTTGCACTTTCTCTACTTTCTTTACGTGCTTGGCTAGGTGTGGGTTCCAAACTGGTGCCGCATACTCCAACATGGGCCTAACGTACACGGTGTACAGGGTCCTGAGCGATTCCTTATTAAGATGTTAAGATGTCGGAATGCTGTTCTGAGGTTTGCTAAGCGCCTATATGCTGCAGCAGTTATTTGGTTGATGTGCGCTTCAGGAGATGTGCCTGGTGTTATACTCACCCCAAGATCTTTTTCCTTGAGTGATGTTTGTAGTCTCTGGCCCCCTGGACTGTACTTCGTCTGCAGTCTTCTTTGCCCTTCCCCAATCTTCATGACTTTGCACTTGGTGGGGTTGAACTCCAGAAGCCAATTGCTGGATCAGGTCTGCAGCCTGTCCAGATCCCTTTGTAGTTCTGCCTGGTCTTCGATCGAATGAGTTCTTCTCATCAACTTCACGTCATCTGCAAACAGGGACGCCTCGGAGTCTATTCCTTCCGTCATGTAGTTCACAAATACCAGAAACATCACGGGTCCTAGGAGTGACCCCTGTGGGACCCCGCTGGTCACAGGTGCCCACTCTGACACCTCGCCACGTACCATGACTCGCTGCTGTTTTTCTGACAAGTATTCCCTGATCTATCGTAGTGCCTTCTCTGTTATCCCTGCTTTGTAGTGTGTGTGTGTGTGTGTGTGTGTGTGTGTGTGTGTGTGTGTTGTTTGAATCTTATATAATTTATATTTTTGCATCAGCTACAAACATATTCATACAGATTATAATCCTTCTGGTAAAAGTTATATATATATAAATATATATATATATATATATATATATATATATATATATATATATATATATATATATATATATATATATATATATATATATATATATATATATATATATATATATATATATATATATATATATATATATATATATATATATATATATATATATATATATATAATATATATATATATATATATATATCGTGCCGAATATGTAAAACTGGTCAATTAGCGAGAACTCATTTAAAATTAAGTCATTTCTAAAATTTTCTCTTATACGTTTAAAGATATATTTTTTCATTAATGTTAATGTAAAAATTTATAATTTTGCTCCAAAAGAATTTTAGAAAACTTACCTAACCTTATTATAGCAAGAACAATTTATTTTAGCCTAACCCAACTGAATATATTTTAGATTTGTTTACAATAATTTAATACTAAGCAAACACATATATATATATATATATATATATATATATATATATATATGTATATATATATATATATATATATATATATATATATATATATATATATATATATATATATATATATGTTGTGCCGAGTAGGCAGAACTTGCGATCTTGGCTTAAATAGCAACGTTCATCTTGCCATATAGGACAATTGAAAATTTGTGTATACAATAATTTCGCCAAAATCATTCAGAACCTAACGAAAAAAATATATTTCACTGTGTTTGTTTAGTATTAAATTATTGTAAACAAATCTAAAATATATTTAGTTGGGTTAGGCTAAAATAAATTGCGCGTGTTATAATAAGGTTAGGTAAGTTTTCTAAGATTCTTTTGGTGCAAAATTAAAAATTTTTACATTAACATTAATGAAAAATATATCTTTAAACGTATAATAGAAAATTTTAGAAAGGACTTAATTTTAAATGAGTTCTTGCTAATTGACCAGTTTTACATATTCGGCACGACATTATGTATTATATATATATATATATATATATATATATATATATATATATATATATATATATATATATATATATATATATATATATATATATATATATATATATATATATATATATATATATATATATATATATATATATATATATATATATATATATATATATATATATATATATATATATATATATATATATATATATATATATATATATATATATATATGTCGTGCCGAATAGGCAGAACTTGCGATCTTGGCTTAAATAGCAACGCTCATCTTGCCATATAAGACATGTGAAAATTTGTGTATGCAATAATTTCGCCAAAATCATTCTTAACCTAACGAAAAAAATATATTTCAATGTGTTTGTTTAGTATTAAATTATTGTAAACAAATCTAAAATATATTTAGTTGGGTTAGGCTAAAATAATACTTTTGGTGCAAAATTATAATTTTTTACATCAACATTAATGAAAAAAATGTCTTTAAACGAATAAGAGAAAATTTTAGAAAGGACTTAATTTTAAATGAGTTCTTGCTAATTGACCAGTTTTACATATTCGGCACGACATATATATATAATATAGAATATATATATATATATATATATATATATATATATACATTATATATATATATATATATATATATATAAATATATATGTATATATATATATATATATATATATATATATATATATATAGGCAGGTACCACCTCTATAACTGGACTGGGGACCCTCATCCTCAGAGAAAACAATGAACGTACCTCATGGAAAACTCAAGGTTCTCCCCGGAGCTGTTTGTGTATTTTCTTCTCCTACCACCCCCTATATTTTATATTTTTTGGGAAAATTTATCAGTAGACAGAATACACTGATAGAAAACACAAACATGAATACAGTGGCAGAACATATTAAAGATTATGAATTTCCTCCAGCTCCGAAGCCGGACGCGAGCCAAGTATGGAGCAAGCATTTTCCCTCTAGATGGCCACGATTGAGAGTGTTATTACGGTCCTGCCCATCCATTCTGAGACAGTCAATAAAGATTACATCGTGAAATAAAATATATATAATATTTACATATTAATTAAATTTATGTTGTTGAGAAAAAGTGATATTACATTTAGAATCATCGTTCCAAATATTAGTCACATTAAATAATCCTCTTTTAGAAAAAAATAATAAATTTATGCCAATAACTCTACTGACATTACAGCCCAGGTTTGAATATCTTCCATCAACACTGAGTGCACTATGCTACCAGTGATTTGTTTACCGCTGTTATTGTAACTGTCAGCACCACTGAAAGCACTGTGCTACCCCTGTTAGCGTTCCTCGATGACAGTTCTCCATCTTCATCGCTGACAGGTCTCGGTGCCAATGAGAAATTGTCTCGTTAAATGCATATTGCAACCCATTTGTTGACAGGACAACGGCAGGTTTTCCACTTGCTCTCTGTAGCTGTCAGCTTTGGCATTTCCGACAATTTTTTTTTACGCATTTTTCTCCCTATAGACTAGTGTATAGTTAACTCCTTATCTCAAAGAAGCTCGCGATTCTGTGGACCAACAAATTCACCCCACGTTATTTTTTGCATAACTGAGCCTCGAGGATTTACCACTGAGGTTCTATAATGCTGCCGCTGTTTTGTCCATGACTTTAACGTGTAAGGATTTTAACAATATCCTTCTCGAGTCTTCAAGTGGAGGATACTGAACATTTTTTGTTCAAGGGTTCAGTGAGTGTCATGGTGGCTAATACTTTTTGATATAATGAGAAGTCGTCTTCCAGATATCCCATTCACAAAGAAAATAACAATATTTAGTGTATCCTAGCTGCAGTACAAGCAAAATAGAAGCAACTTCAGTCGCCACAAAGCTGACACTGATGTTTGTTGTAGTTTATGTAGTTCAAAATGTATTTTATGTTGTCTTATACTTCCGTACTTTAGGCTGCACAACCAAGTAGAATTGCTGGTAAAATATTGTTAATATGTAACAAGGAGCATTTACAAGATGAACCAATGGACAGTCTCTGTTAATCAGGAATATGAATAATACTTATATTGTTGCCGGCAGACCATCGATGTTGTTATAGGCTACAAGGTCACCTTCCATGATGAAGCATAGAATGAAATCTTTTTGAAGTCATGAAACTTACACTAACATCATCAGCGGTGATATTTCACCGCTGCATTCTGGAGCCCAACGGTTCAGACTCCCTTCGTGGTAGTTCTAAAACTCTGACAAGGTTGTTTAATATCATGTGCAGTTTGAAAGCTGTCAATTTATGAACATATTCATGTTCTTGTGTAGTTGAAGACTCACATGTTTCGCGGGATCCGTTATCCATCTCCTCCTTTGACTCAAGGGAGAATGAGTTTGGAGGTTCAAGAATGAATAATCCTTGACCGTGAGGTATGTACATATAGGAGACGCAATATTAGGATAATGTACAGTCCACTTTTTTTCTCTTGCTAATACGTCTTGACTGGAGGCACCAAGCAGAAGTAACAATTACTTACTTGGTCTGTTGGCTCCTTCCACACCTTTGACATTGTAAAAAGATACATTTCTTATTCTGATACAACCACTGGCAAAGGTTTGTTGTACAAATAGTACAGTACATGGGTGGGGCTCAGCGTGGGGCCCAGCGTGGGGCCCAGCGTGGGGCCCAGCGTGGGGCCCAGCGTGGGGCCCAGCGTGGGGCCCAGCGTGGGGCCTAGTTCTTAACCTGATCTCCAGTTTTACAGCCAAAATATAGGTGATAGACGTTCTTAATTTAGAGTAATTATAACACTATTGGAAAAGAAAAGTCAGTCTTACACAAAAACAACAAAAGTTATATATACTGTTAAGGCAGTTATGTGGCATCTTTGTCCAAATTTAACTAAAAAAGTCAACATCGAAAACAAATACTAAACTGAGTGTGACACACGAGCACTGTATGACTTACTGGAATGTACTGAAAGACTGAATCAACTGTATTGTGTCGTCAGACTTGCTAAAAACAAACGGTTCCCAAATCAAAGTAAGTTGCACAGTTGGTGGTCCATTCAGCACAAGTCCGTCACTATCATCACCTCAAAAAATTAAAATGAAACTTCAGAAAGAAAACATCTTCAGATGAGCAATAGTGGAAATTTCAAGTATGGTCGAATTATTTGAAATTACACAATGTAAAATTATATTTAACATTCTCCCTTCTCACATCAAGGGTAACAGCAACCAACCTTCCCAGATCAAGGGTAACAACAACCTACCTTCCCAGATCAAGGGTAACAACAACCTACCTTCCCACAACAAGGGTAACAGCAACCTCCCTTCCCACATCAAGGGTAACAGCAACCAACCTTCCCAGATCAAGGGTAACAACAACCTCCCTTCCCACAACAAATGTAAGTAATTTTGGTAAGTTTTTTAGTGTATTATATTTTGTGTATTTTCTGGTGCTCTCATGTTTATTTGTAAAGCCCTAGTATGCAGGGGCCTGCGTTTTGGAGAGTACTGTATGGTGTTTTGCCTGCTGGTAATTAGTCTACCAGACAGAAGTGAAGACGGGGGTGTGTATGTCATGGTGCCTCCCTGATGATTTATTTTGTTTAATTCATTAGTAACAGTGTGCTAGTGAGCTAATGTGAACTGGAGTGTGGTGGTGTTTTTGGAGTAGATTGTAAGTTATATATAAGTTAGTATTATTAATGTAGATATATTTTGTATAGGTGAGTTTTTATGTCCTTCCTTACACAACATTAATTATTTTCACTCATGCTTAATTTGTATGAGTACATGCTAGCCCAAAAGTTGCTGTGTTTCTCAGTGTAATTTTATAACCCCTAGACAACAATGTGATCAGCCTTTAGGAACCAGGACCATTTTAAGTTACATCAAAGTCGTAACAGTGTGTGTGTGTGTGTGTATGTACTAGCCTTGCTGTGTTTCCAGCTGTTGAGTCTAAGCTCCTGGACCCACGTCTTTACTCTTATTGATGTTCATGATGAACATACCTTAATAAAAGTTAAACAAAGTAAGGAAACTGTTGCAAAAGACAGCTTTTTTTTATTCTACAGCAACAAACAAAGAAGCGAATTTACCAGCAACAAATAAAGAAGCGAATTTGCCAAGTTGCAGGAGCGACTACCGAAATGTTTTACGTCAACAGGTCGAGACTACCATGATGGTAGACTCTCTCAACAGGTCGAGACTACCATGATGGTCGACTTTATCCCCAGAGAGTTATTATTTTTGTGTATTTGTTGTTTATAGCAATATTTGTATTAATATCACATAGGGAAGGTAAGTGTGGATGAGAGACGACTGTGGTTACTGAGATGTATTCAGTGAATATTTTGGGAACTCTGAGTCAACATAATTGTATTAGGAGATATGAATACATTGCCTCTACTAGTACAAGTATGTCTATACAGAATGTGTATACATGTATGTATGCATGAGTATTCGTGGCATGGGATTTGGAATGAGATGTGTGTGTTTACGTGTGCGTGACGTCATACATGTTAGAGTGAGAGGAGAGAATTGCGTGCATTGTATGCATGTGTACGTATTTGTAATACCTTGCACTGCGTGTGTGTTTTTTTTGTTCATGCAAGTGTATCTATAATGGTGTGTGCGTAAGGTGCGTCTGTTGAGGCGTACAAATGTAAAAATAATAATATGTGTATGTTTGTACGCTTGTTAGTCTTTGAGTGTCAAATGCAAGAGACGAATAAGTAAATAAAAATGAAGACAAAGTAACATGTAATACAGTTTTGATGGAGGTGGACAAGTTCTTCAACACTCGGACATTCATCTACGTAAAATAAAACACTCACAAATACTTTTAAACTGTTAAATAAGTAAGAAAAATCTTGTACTAAGTATAAATTCATATTGTAATATAAAAGGAATTCCAAAATTGTTCATAATTAGCCTCTCCGAAGTGGCCGAACTGTGTAGCAGCTTGGTGGCGTCTAGCTGGTGTACGGTCGCGGCTGTCTTGGTGGATGTAATTACTGGACGCAGTTTTCTGTGTGTCCCCTCCAGTAATTCCACCCACCTGGACAGTCTCTACCGTAGACCAGCTAGACAAGACCAAGTTTCCATGCAGCGAGGTCACTGAAGGTGGCAACCGCTGACTCTGGGGAAGTGGAGACACTGATCCAGGGAAGGCACCGCCGACCTTAGGTAAGTGTGGAAAGGAAAACATCCGGGAGCGAACGCATGGATACATGAACTTGAGGAAGGTTGTTGTTGAGGCTGACTTTGGGAAAGTGGGGAAGGGAAGACATCCGGGAGCGAACGGATGGATTCCTGGATACATGAACCTGGGGAAAGCATGAATACAAGCAGTTGAGGCTGACCTTGGGTAAGTGGGGAAAAGGAGACATCCGGCGGTAGACGGATGGATTCCTGGATACATGAATCTGGGGAAGGCATGAATACTAGCAGTTGAGGCTGACCTTGGGTAAGTGGGGAAGGGGAGACATCCGGCGGCGGACGGATGGATTCCTGGATACATGAACCTGGGTAAGGCAAGAAAACAGGTTGGTGAGGCTGACCTTGGGGAAGTGAGAAAGGGGAAACATCCGGCGGCGGACGGATGGATTCCTGGATACATGCACCTGGGGAAGGCTGAGGCTGGAAGGCAGAGAGAGAGAGAGAAGCGAGGCTGACCTTAGGGAAGTGAGGAAGGGGAGACATCCGGGGGCCCACGGAAGGATTCCTGGATACATGAACCTGGGGAAGGCGAGGGGGGCGGACCTTAAAGACGAACCACTGGCCTCCACGTGGCAAGGTCTGGTAACTCAGAGATAACTCTGAGGCTGACAGTGGTCGCAAATAATACTAGTTTTATTATTAGAATAATTTTATTATTATTATTATTATTATTATTATTATTATTATTATTATTATTATTATTATTATTATTATTATTATTATTATTATTATTATTATTATTATTATTATTCATGATATGCTAATTTGGACTCAAAAGTGTCAATCTCACCAGTAGTCACAGTGGTGTTATTCCCACTCCAGCCTCTCTGACAGTAGCCACTGTGGTGTTATTCCCACTCCAGCCTCTCTGACAGTAACCACGGTGGTGTTATTCCCACTCCAGCCTCCCTGACAGTAGCCACTGTGGTGTTATTCCCACTCCAGCCTCCCTGACAGTAGCCACTGTAGTGTTATTCCCACTCCAGCCTCTCTGACAGTAACCACGGTGGTGTTATTCCCACTCCAGCCTCCCTGACAGTAGCCACGGTGGTGTTATTCCCACTCCAGCCTCCCTGACAGTAGCCACGGTGGTGTTATTCCCGCTCCAGCCTCCCTGTCAGTAGCCACGGAGGTGTTATTCCCACTCCAGCCTCCCTGTCAGTAGCCACGGAGGTGTTATTCCCACTCCAGCCTCCCTTACAGTAGCCACGGTGGTGTTATTCCCACTCCAGCCTCCCTGACAGTAGCCACGGTGGTGTTATTCCCACTCCACCTCCCTGACAGCAACCACGGTGGTGTTATTCCCACTCCAGCCTCCCTGTCAGTAGCCACTGTGGTGTTACTCCCACTCCAGCCTCTCTGACAGTAGCCACGGTGGTGTTATTCCCACTCCAACCTCCCTGTCAGTAGCCACTGTGGTGTTACTCCCACTCCAGCCTCTCTGACAGCAACCACGGTGGTGTTATTCCCACTCCAGCCTCCCTGTCAGTAGCCACTGTGGTGTTACTCCCACTCCAGCCTCTCTGACAGTAGCCACGGTGGTGTTATTCCCACTCCAGCCTCCCTGTCAGTAGCCACTGTGGTGTTACTCCCACTCCAGCCTCTCTGACAGTAGCCACGGTGGTGTTATTCCCACTCCAGCCTCCCTGACAGTAGCCACTGTGGTGTTATTCCCAATCCAGCCTCTCTGACAGTAACCACGGTGGTGTTATTCCCACTCCAGTCTCCCTGACAGTAGCCACGGTGGTGTTATTCCCACTCCAGCCTCCCTGACAGTAGCCACGGTGGTGTTATTCCCGCTCCAGCCTCCCTGTCAGTAGCCACGGTGGTGTTATTCCCACTCCAGCCTCCCTGACAGTAGCCACGGTGGTGTTATTCCCACTCCAGCCTCCCTGACAGTAGCCACGGTGGTGTTATTCCCACTCCAGCCTCCCTGACAGTAGCCACTGTGGTGTTACTCCCACTCCAGCCTCTCTGACAGTAGCCACGGTGGTGTTATTCCCACTCCAGCCTCCCTGTCAGTAGCCACTGTGGTGTTACTCCCACTCCAACCTCTCTGACAGCAACCACGGTGGTGTTATTCCCACTCCAGCCTCCCTGTCAGTAGCCAAGGTGGTGTTACTCCCACTCCAGCCTCTCTGACAGCAGCCACGGTGGTGTTATTCCCACAACTCACGAAATCGTAATGACACGATTGCAAACAAACCATACCACGGGCGGGGATAGAACCCGCGATCAGAGAGTCTCAAAACTCCAGACCTTCGCGTTAGCCACTCGACCAGCTAGGTGCCTATGCTAACCTTCCTATGGTGTAGAAATATACCTAGTTGGACGAATCTTACTGTGGCTAGTTGGTCCAGTGGCTAACGGGAGGGTCTGGATTTTTGAGACTGATCGCGGGTTCTATCCCCACCCGTGGTATGGTTATTCCCACTCCAGCTTCTCTGACAGTAGTCACGGTGGTGTTATTCTCACTCCAGCTTCCCTGACAGTAGTCACGGTGTTGGTATTGCCACTCCAGCCTCCCTGACAGTAGTCACGGTGATGTTATTCCCACTGTAGCCTCCCTCACAGTAGTCACGGTGGTGTTATTCAGACTTCAGCCTCTCAGGCAGTAGTCACGGTGGTGTTATTCAGACTTCAGCCTCTCAGACAGTAGTCACGGTGGTGTTATTCAGACTTCAGCCTCTCAGACAGTAGTCACGGTGGTGTTATTCAGACTTCAGCCTCTCAGACAGTAGTCACGGTGGTGTTATTCAGACTTCAGCCTCTCAGACAGTAGTCACGGTGGTGTTATTCCCACTCCAGCCTTATTTGTGTTCCTCAGAGCTAACAGTTCTAAAAATACGTAAAGAGGAACAACATTAATGCACTCACCAGAGTTAACTTTAAAATAACAAAATATATTTCAGTCGCTGCGCGATCTTAGAAAGGAATCCCCAGCCACCTCTACTTTACTGTTCTTCGGTGTTACTGTATTGTTCTTCTGTGTTACAGTACTGTTCTTCTCTGTTACTGTACTGTTCTTCGGTGTTACTGTATTGTTCTTCTGTGTTACAGTACTGTTCTTCTGTGTTACTGCACTGTTCTTCTGTGTTACTGTACTGTTCTTCTCTGTTACTGTACTGGTCTTCTGTGTTACTGTATTGGTCTTCTGTGTTACTGTACTGGTCTTCTGTGTTACTGTACTGGTCTTCTGTGTTACTGTACTGGTCTTCTGTGTTACTGTACTGGTCTTCTGTGTTACTGTACTGGTCTTCTGTGTTACTGTACTGGTCTTCTGTGTTACTGTACTGGTCTTCTCTGTTACTGTACTGTTCTTCTGTGTTACTGCACTGTTCTTCTGTGTTACTGTACTGTTCTTCTCTGTTACTGTATTGGTCTTCTGTGTTACTGTACTGGTCTTCTGTGTTACTGTACTGGTCTTCTGTGTTACTGTACTGGTCTTCTGTGTTACTGTACTGGTCTTCTGTGTTACTGTACTGGTCTTCTGTGTTACTGTACTGGTCTTCTGTGTTACTGTACTGGTCTTCTGTGTTACTGTACTGGTCTTCTGTGTTACTGTACTGGTCTTCTGTGTTACTGTACTGGTCTTCTGTGTTACTGTACTGGTCTTCTGTGTTACTGTACTGGTCTTCTGTGTTACTGCACTGGTCTTCTGTGTTACTGTACTGGTCTTCTGTGTTACTGTACTGGTCTTCTGTGTTACTGTACTGTGTTGCAACAATGTTATTTTGATTTACATCTCTTGTATTATATTCTTTTTTGTGTTGTACTTTTTTACTTTATATTTGTGTTTTGTGTTAATGTACCATTTTATGTGTTACTATGCTGTTTTTTGTGCCGAGATAATGTTTTTTTTCTCGATTTAATGTTTTATTTGTTACTACAATGCTGTGTGTGGCACTATAATGTTTTATGTGTTATTATTCTCTTTTATGTGTTACTATACTGTTTAATGTATTACTGTACTTTTTTGTTACTATGCTATTCTTACATGTTACTGTACTTGTCTTTTATATTAGTGTACTTATTGTAAGTTACTGTAGTGTTCTTGATTGTTAATTGTCTTTTGACACCGACATATTGTGGTAAAGGTCACCTGTATCATGAACTGTACTTAAGTGTTCTTTTTAACTGTTCTGTTACTGTGTTTTGCTGTACCGATTTTGTGTATGTCTTTACCGTTCTTGTATGTTGACATGCTGGCTGTATCCTTGACATAAACTAAAGGTTCTACTCTGCTATATACACCAAACACTTCAAACTTTTCCACTGCGTCTTGCACAACAATGTCTCCCACATTAACATTCATGTCTCTTGCATCACTCAACATTTCCAACACATTCACTTAACATCTCCCAGAATTCCTTTTTCTTATCTGTAAATTTCTCACATTTAAAATATTTATCCAAATAAACCTATCCACAATACTCGCCAAAAATCAGTAGCTCTCAGGTAATATAGACGACCATCATGATAGTCTCCGTCTGTCCACCAAAACCATTTCGATAGCTATTCCTTCAACCTGGCTAGTTTCTCACTGTTCTTGTCTCCAGTAAGTTTTTTTTTTTTTTTGCAATGATTTCTTGCTCTAATATACGTTTGAAACCCTGGTACCATAAGTCTTGTTCTTTTCTTTTTAACTGTACTTAAATAATGTTCTTAAAAAATATATTTTACAATTCTGTGTAGGGCTTTGATCTGTTTCACTAGCACAGACTGGTACCTAAGTTAGACTTGTGTAGATATATGAGACTAATTATTTTAGTTATTCTTGTTTGTTTACAAGCGATATAATGCAGTGACATGTTGTAACCTATTATGCAGACGTAATTTTTGTACAATGCTTCAGTAACTACAACAGTTTTCATGTTCCGTCTAAACAATTGTCGAGTCACTATGGTTCAGTAGCTACAGTAATTTCAGAGGTATTCTTCCAACAGTGAAAGTCATTATACGTTATGCATTCAAAAAACGCCTTAGTATTAAGAATTGCTTCCCAACTATGTTAGTCACTGTAGTTACAATCTTCAACAGATTCAAAAACATAACTATGTAACCTTTCAATAAATACATGTTACAGTATTTAAAAGACCTTCATAATGAGACAAGTCTTTAATGACAGAAAAATCACTGACCATCACTAACAAAACAAAAACTCTCCAAAAAATTTACCAATTCGAGAGACCTGATAGAGTAACCAAAATAATTTAGCCAGATCATGTAAGAGCCTGACCTAGACGTCTCCTTGTTAATATCTCTGATAAACTTCCGTCAACGAATATCATCTAATGCATAAAGTATTGATTTAGAATGCAATATCGAAAATCATACCAACCTTAATGTTTAAATTGCAGAAGAATCAATGAAAGAAATAAATGCAGAAAATATTTCTTTGCAAACAGAGTACTTGAATAGTAAGTTGTAAGTGCAATAACTACTGTGAACTTTAACGATAACTATGATGAACATCAAAAATATATAATAGAATATAGCTAATTATAAAATATTAATTAATCCTTACAAATCTTATGCGAAATATAAATAATACAATAAGAAAGGGAAATTAAGATAACGTTTTTAGGGTAATCAAAGTATTATGAAATAACTGTGAAATAAAATTACAAATATCAAGTATAATATTAACTAAATATATTTTATATTTAATATATTATGAGATATATTTATGCATTTCAGATTAATATGAATATATTGATATCTGTTTTCTCAGACTGATATTATTGTTCAAGTTAATTAAAAAAATAAAATAAAACGCGAAATCAAAACACTTACAACGTAATATATGTGTGACCTGCTTGTGTCTGTTTACAAAGCTGTGCTTGTTGTACACAAACACCTGCAAGTTACAGACAAAAACATTCACTTTTGTTCACTACTTAATGGGCTTGTTAAAACATTAAGAGTAATATGTATCTGAATAATAACAATATTTTACACAAATATGTTTAGAATCTTCGTGGAAATTTTTTATCATATAATCACTTAAAACTCGTAGAGACGAAAAACTAATAGAGGAACAAAAGCACCGAAATATAACATACACCGAAAAAAAGGCAACAAAGAAAGAACAAGCAAGGAAATATACGCTGGAGAAGGCAGCAAACACATAATACTTATGTACACTGGAGAAGGCAGCAAACACAAAATATATACACTGGAGAAGCGGATAAAGGAGGAAACTGAAAGAGAAGCTATGTTATGGAAAAAAACGAATAACAAGTAAAGAAGCACAGGACATACATTCTTAAGGAAGACCATTAACCAGAAAGACAACGAATACCAGTGGGAAAGACAATCTCATTGTTTATAGTAAACTTCAAACATATCAATTTGTGTCAATTATTTCAGCAATCACTCTAAGTTAAGAAAAGAATGGTGTGTAGTCTACTTCTAAGATGTTCAGGGATTTGCTGCCCAAGCCGTTTACATCAAGAAGTTTCCAGTATAAACCAACAGATCATAAAAGCTGAGCATCCTGACTACTACATCCAAGATGGTAAACACAAAGTCAAGCGAGAAACTGTCAAGAATAACTCCAGCGACACCACAATGAAAACATTGTTTTCCATAATATCATGTAGGCGAAAAGCAAACATTTAGCTATCATTCTCTTCTGTCCTAATAAAGTAGACAATTGTTTCTCAAAAAAAAAAAGACATAATGGAATAGCAAAGTCTTCTTCAAGACAATGACCAAACAGGTAACACTGGCCAATTAGCAAGAACTCATTTAAAAGTTCTGAAATTTTTTCTTATACACTTAAAAATACATTTTATTTATTTATGTTAATAAAATTTAATAATTTTGTACCAAAAGAAATTTACAAACTTTTCTTAACCTTATTATAACAAGCGCAATTTAACTTAGCCTAATCCAACTAAATATATTTTAGATAAGTTTACAATAATTTAATAATAAACAATCACAATGAAATGAATTGCATACACAAATTTTCGCTTGCCTTATTCGGCAAGAAGTGTTTTGCTATTTAAGCCAAAATAGCAAGTTATTACCTATTCGGCTCGAGATTATATATATATATATATATATATATATATATATATATATATATATATATATATATATATATATATATATATATATATATATATATATATATATATATATATATATATATATATATATATTTATTTATTTATTTTATTTATTTTATTAATAACACACTGGCCGATTCCCACCAAGGCAGGGTGGCCCGAAAAAGAAAGACTTTCACCATCATTCACTCCATCACTGTCTTGCCAGAAGGGTGCTTTACACTACAGTTTTTAAACTGCAACATTAACACCCCTCCTTCAGAGTGCAGGCACTGTACTTCCCATCTCCAGGACTCAAGTCCGGCCTGCCGGTTTCCCTGAACCCCTTCATAAATGTTACTTTGCTCACACTCCAACAGCACGTCAAGTATTAAGAACCATTTGTCTCCATTCACTATCAAACACGCTTACGCATGCCCGCTGGAAGTCCAAGCCCCTCGCACACAAAACCTCCTTTACCCCCTCCTGCCAACCTTTCCTAGGCCGACCCCTACCCCGCCTTCCTTCCACTACAGACTGATACACTCCTGAAGTCATTCTGTTTCGCTCCATTCTCTCTACATGTCTAAACCACCTCAATAACCTTCCTCAGCCCTCTGGACAACAGTTTTGGCAATCCCGCACCTCCTCCTAACTTCCAAACTACGAATTCTCTGCATTATATTCACACCACACATTGCCCTCAGACATGACATCTCCACTGCCTCCAGCCTTCTCCTCGCTGCAACATTCATCACCCATGCTTCACACCCATATAAGAGCGTTGGTAAAACTATACTCTCATACATTCCCCTCTTTGCCTCCAAGGACAAAGTTCTTTGTCTCCAAAGACTCCTAAGTGCACCGCTCACCCTTTTCCCCTCATCAATTCTATGATTCACCTCATCTTTCATAGACCCATCCGCTGACACCTCCACTCTTAAATATTTGAATACATTCACCTCCTCCATACTCTCTCCCTCCAATCTGATATCCAGTCTTTCATCACCTAATCTTTTTTGTTATCCTCATACCCTTACTTTTTCCAGTATTCACTTTTAATTTTCTTCTTTTGCATACCCTACCAAATTCATCCACCAACCTCTGCAACTTCTCTTCAGAATCTCCCAAGAGCACAGTGTCATCAGCAAAGAGCAACTGTGACAACTCCCACTTTATGTGTGATTCTTTATCTTTTAGCTCCACGCCTCTTGCCAAGACCCTCGCATTTACTTCTCTTACAACCCCATCTATAAATATATTAAACAACCACGGTGACATCACACATCCTTGTCTAAGGCCTGTCATATGCCTTTTCCAAATCCATAAATGCCACAAAAACCTCTTTAGCCTTATCTAAATACTGTTCACTTATAAGTTACACTGTAAACACCTGGTCCACACACCCCCTACCTTTCCTAAAGCCTCCTTGTTCATCTACTATCCTATTCTCCGTCTTACTCTTAATTCTTTCAATAATAACTCTACCATACACTTTACAAGGTATACTCAACAGACTTATCCCCCTATAATTTTTGTACTCTCTTTTGTCTCCTTTGCCTTTATACAAAGGAACTATGCATGCTCTCTGCCAATCCCTAGGTACCTTACCCTCTTCCATACATTTATTAAATAATAGCACCAACCACTCCAAAACTGTATCCCCACCTGCTTTTAACATTTCTATCTTTATCCCATCAATCTCAGCTGCCCTACCCCCTTTCATTTTACCTACTGCCTCACGAACTTCCCCTACACTCACAACTGGCTCTTCCTCACTCCTACAAGATGTTATTCCTCCTTGCCCTATACACGAAATCACAGCTTCCCTTTATATATATATATATATATATATATATATGTATATATATATATATATATATATATATATATATATATATATATATATATATATCAATAACAACACTGCGTTAGCCAAGGATTCGAACCCATGTTGTACTGGCCTGCCTCATGGTAAGCGAGAACCACGTGATGCTTAAAACCACAGGACCACCCAACCCTACAAGAATGATGCAGC
Organism: Cherax quadricarinatus; assembly: GCF_038502225.1. Lineage (NCBI taxonomy): Eukaryota > Metazoa > Arthropoda > Malacostraca > Decapoda > Parastacidae > Cherax > Cherax quadricarinatus. The sequence goes on along the minus strand of NW_027195536.1, from coordinate 43,011 downwards.
CAGCACAGAACTAGCTGTTGGGCCTCCATCCGAGGGCATACGGAGGTGTGGGAGCTTCTAAGCTAATTTCATTCTCATCCCTGTTTGGTGTACTAGCCTCACGAGCAGCATTTATATATTATTGTAACCACGAACGAGTGGTATTGATCAATAACAACACTGCGCTAGCCAAGGATTCGAACCCATGTTGTACTGGCCTGCCTCATGGTAAGTGAGAACCACATGACGCTTTAAACCACAGGACCACCCAACCCTACGAGAATGATGCAGCCAGCACACAGCTAGCTGTTGGGCCACCATCTCCGTATGCCCTCGGATGGCGGCCCAACAGCTGGCGGTGTGCTGGCTGTCATTCTTGTAGGGTTGGGTGGTCCTGTGGTTTAAAGCATCCTGTGGTTCTCGTTTACCATGAGGCAGGCCAGTACAACATGGGTTCGAATCCTTGGCTAGCGCAGTGTTGTTATTGATCAATGCCACTCGTTCGTGGTTATAAGAATAGTAATATATAAATATATATATATTTATATATATATATATATATATATATATATATATATATATATATATATACTCACCTATCATCCGACTTACGACCAAGCTTGGTTCCGACCAACCGGTTGTAAGTCAAAATGGACGTAAGTCGAACCTTTGAAAATTGCCGACATACTGGGTAGGGCATAATGTCAAACTTTTCCTATATAAACTACCTACATAGTACTGTAATGTAATATACAATCATTATTTCATTTTTACCATAATTTATTTCTATTGTTATATTTTAATTATTTATTTACAATATATAATGTATACATGGTAGTGAACTGTATTGTAAATTTTACATCGCATACAGTATCATATGTTACTGTTATCTTTATGTATTGTCGACACAGTGAATGGGAGAATACCACTGGTAGTGTCATCCTGCCAGAATGTTGTGTAACCTATACCCTATGTAAAGAGAAACAACTCTGGAACATGTGTAATACGTAGCTGGCTGGCTGGGTGGGTGGGTGGCTGACTGAATGTGGCTCTCTCTCTCTCTCTCTCTCTCTCTCTCTCTCTCTCTCTTTCTCTCTCTCTCTTTCTCTCTCTCTCTCTCTCTCTCTCTCTCTCTCTCTCTCTCTCTCTCTCTCTCTCTCTCTCTCTCTCTCTCTCTCTCTCTCTCTCTCTCTCTCTCTCTCTCTCTCTCTCTCTCTCTCTCTCTCTCACACACACACACACACGTACACGTAAGTGAAGTTATCATACATAGTATAAATTACCTAGGATAGCCCAAATAATCCAGACAAAGTGCTATACAGTGGATCTGTGCTCCAGTGCCCTAAATTAATAATATTAATAATAATTATTATTATTATTACAATAATACATATGTAATAATATTAATAATAATATTATTAAACTATAATATAATAATCGTGTCCACTCATTACTTACCTTAAAATATCTGTAATCCTAATGTAGTGAGAGGTGAGTAAACAAGATTAAATGTATAAACGAATGAGTGTGTAGAAGGTTGGCAAGTTATGTAAACAAACGTTGTTGTTGTTGTTGTTGTTGTTGTTGTTGTTGTTGTTGTTGTTGCCAGCCCAGACACGAATGATTCCTGTTCACTCTGTCAAGCCGACCAGAAAAACATCTCATACTTGTTAATTTATATGTTTATATGTTATGTAGCATGTTTATTATATAATTTTGAAAAAGAAATCATAGATGGATTAAACAAAATGTCTATATCAACGTTTTATACACATTTAATGCGCCTCAGTGATAATTATTGTGTTATTATTAATATGGCATCTTCAAGACCAATTACACTCTTACTGAGTGGCTCTGAGACAGACAAGCAGACAGAAAGACAGACACAGGTAGACAGACACTCAGGCAGACAGACACACAGGTAGACACAAAGACACACACAGGTAGACAAAGACACACACAGGTAGACAGAAAGACGGACACACAGGTAGACAGAAAGACACACACAGGTAGACAAAGACACACAGGTAGACAGAAAGACAGACACACAGGTAGACAGACACACACACAGAGATACACAGATATTTAGGCAGACATACAGACAGGTTTATGTGCAACAGTGAAAACAAATAGAGAGTTCGAGAGTAAGAGCCTTTCTTTGCCACAGACTTCATCTTAGGGGCCATGTGAAATTTACTGTCCAGTTAGTACAGTTAATACAGTATGATGCTGCTGATAGGACAGAGTTACTCAAACTGATGCTGCCTGCATGACGCATTACCGCCGCGAGTATTGTCAAATATTGTACAGTGGTGTGCATCAGCCGGCCCAGCCCAGCTGCCAGATGCACGGTCGTAAGTCGAGTGGACGTATCTCGAGCAGGTCGTAAGTCGGATGGTATATATATATATATATATATATATATATATATATATATATATATATATATATATATATATATATATATATATATATATATATATATATATATATATATTTATATATATATATATATATATATATATATATATATATATATATATATATATATATATATATATATATATATATATATATATATATATATATATATACACTATTCCGACCAGGTACGAATTTTAGATTTTGCTGAAATAGTTTAAAAACTATGAATCATTAAAATCAGAACATATACTGGAGTACTCCTTTTGTGATCGGTTATAAACCTTTACTAATGATGAACTTCACTAAAACACATCACGTCATTCACTCTGAGTTGTAAAATTTTCTTACGCAAATTGTTTCCGATGAAATAACTAGAAAGAGCTTCGTCAGATCAGCTTCAGTTGGAAGTAGTGTTATATTAATTTTGAGAAAAAATTGGATTTGTTTTCTTCAGAGTAGGTTCCAATTTTATTCTTTAAACAGAAAATAAAATACTCTGTTCCATATAATTTCTGAGTGTGGCATTTAAGTGGCTTCAAGCCTAATGTACTTACAAGTATTTTAGAATATTTGCATCTATAGTTTCTCCGATAGATTTTTATTAAATTTTGGCTGTGTATTTCCAAATTTACCACTTTTATTGAAGAAATTTGGGTATTAATATCCATATGACGATTTGTGAAAGTTGCTTTTGATGCCCTTCGAACCTTCAAAGGTAATTGTAGCAGCGAGCAGTGAGACACAGAACAACCTGGTTATTGAATACTGGGACACCTTTCTAGTGTTCTTTTTCTCGAACTTTATTGGTTTTATTTTGCTCATAACTCGAGGCCTCATTCAATATGCTTCAGAATATCAACAGTTGTGCCGGGTCACAAGGCCAGAATCTTGGAACAACTGGCATGTACAACTGTCCTCTGATGACCAAAGTTGTTGTACTTGTTCCCAACATCCTGAAAAAGCTGGTAACTTCCACAACCCTGAGTGACACAGCGTCAAACTTACAAAAAAGGTGTCTGTTAAGTACAATGGCGGCGGAGAGTGAAATTCAAGCGTTTAGGTCAGGATTCGTATTTTATGTGTAAAATAATGTGATTTTATTATTTCCTTCAAATCACGTTAAATATAATTCTGTTTTCTAGTTTGAGAGGTTTCAACATTTAATGGGTGATGTATCTTACAGCCAGAATACAGTAATCATTCAGCTTTGTTTGAGTGTTTGCAATTTGCACCGCTGCTGTGGTTTCTAATACTGAAGATTCGTGATGTTATTTGGTGGGATGAGTCTTCATTTGTCATTCAGTAACTCAAGAACAATTCTTCTCATCGCTTCCAAATATTAATGATGATGTGTTCTCTAAGAAGGTTGATAGCCAAGAATATTGATAACCAAGAAGGTTGATACCCAAGAAGGCTGATAACCAAGAAGGTTGATTGCCAAGTAGGTTGATAATCAAGAAGGTTGATAACCAAGAACGTTGATAATCATTCCGGAAGGTTGATAACCAAGAAGGATGACAACCAGGAAGTTTGATAACCAAGAAGGATGATAACCAAGAAGGATGATAGCCATGAAAGTTGATAAACAAGAAGTTTGATAACCAACTAGAATATAAATGAGATAAAACAAACGGGAAAAAATATTCGCAACATTATTTTGTTTCAATCGCTAAAATTATATTTGAAACCAGAGACGACTTTTTTGATCTGCTTTAAACTTACACTGTTGATGTGCTGTACCCCAGGGTGAGGGAGGAGGCTGGTGGTGGTATTACCCCAGGGTGAGGGAGGAGGCTGATGGTGGTATTACCCCAGGGTGAGGGAGGAGGCTGATGGTGGCATTACCCCAGGGTGAGGGAGGAGGCTGGTGGTGGTATTACCCCAGGGTGAGGGAGGAGGCTGATGGTGGCATTACCCCAGGGTGAGGGAGGAAGTTGGTGGTGGTATTACCCCAGGGTGAGGGAGGAGGCTGGTGGTGGTATTACCCCAGGGTGAGGGAGGAGGTTGGTGGTGGTATTACCCCAGGGTGAGGGAGGAGGCTGGTGGTGGTATTACCCTAGGGTGAGGGAGGAGGTTGATGGTGGTATTACCCCAGGGTGAGGGAGGAGGTTGATGGTGGTATTACCCCAGGGTGAGGGAGGAGGTTGATGGTGGTATTACCCCAGGGTGAGGGAGGAGGTTGATGGTGGTATTACCCCAGGGTGAGGGAGGAGGTTGGTGGTGGTATTACCCCAGGGTGAGGGAGGAGGCTGGTGGTGGTATTACCCCAGGGTGAGGGAGGAGGTTGGTGGTGGTATTACCCCAGGGTGAGGGAGGAGGCTGGTGGTGGTATTACCCCAGGGTGAGGGAGGAGGTTGGTGGTGGTATTACCCCAGGGTGAGGGAGGAGGCTGGTGGTGGTATTACCCCAGGGTGAGGGAGGAGGTTGATGGTGGTATTACCCCAGGGTGAGGGAGGAGGTTGATGGTGGTATTACCCCAGGGTGAGGGAGGAGGCTGGTGGTGGTATTACCCCAGGGTGAGGGACGAGGCTGGTGGTGGTATTACTCCAGGGTGAGGGAGGAGGCTGGTGGTGGTATTACCCCAGGGTGAGGGAGGAGGCTGGTGGTGGTATTACCCCAGGGTGAGGGAGGAGGCTGGTGGTGGTATTACCCCAGGGTGAGGGAGGAGGCTGGTGGTGGTATTACCCCAGGGTGAGGGACGAGGCTGGTGGTGGTATTATCCCAGGGTGAGGGAGGAGGCTGGTGGTGGTATTACCCCAGGGTGAGGGAGGAGGCTGGTGGTGGTATTACCCCAGGGTGAGGGAGGAGGCTGATGGTGGTATTACCCCAGGGTGAGGGAGGAGGCTGATGGTGGTATTATCCCAGGGTGAGGGAGGAGGCTGGTGGTGGTATTACCCCAGGGTGAGGGAGGAGGCTGGTGGTGGTATTATCCCAGGGTGAGGGAGGAGGCTGGTGGTGGTATTACCCCAGGGTGAGGGAGGAGGCTGGTGGTGGTATTACCCCAGGGTGATGGAGGAGGCTGATGGTGGTATTACCCCAGGGTGAGGGAGGAGGCTGGTGGTGGTATTACCCCAGGGTGAGGGAGGAGGCTGGTGGTGGTATTACCCCAGGGTGAGGGAGGAGGCTGGTGGTGATATTACCCCAGGATGAGGGAGGAGGCTGGTGGTGGTATTACCCCAGGGTGATGGAGGAGGCTGATGGTGGTATTACCCCAGGGTGAGGGAGGAGGCTGGTGGTGGTATTACCCCAGGGTAGAGAGGAGGCTGATGGTGGTATTATCCCAGGGGGAGGGAGGAGGCTGGTGGTGGTATTACCCCAGGGTGAGGGAGGAGGCTGATGGTGGTATTATCCCAGGGTGAGGGAGGAGGCTGATGGTGGTATTACCCCAGGGTGAGGGAGGAGGCTGATGGTATTATCCCAGGGTGAGGGAGGAGGCAGATGGTGGTATTACCCCAGAGTGAGGGAGGAGGCTGATGGTGGTATTACCCCAGGGTGAGAGAGGAGGCTGATGGTGGTATTACCCCAGAGTGAGGGAGGAGGTTGGTGGTGGTATTACCCCAGGGTGAGGGAGGAGGCTGATGGTGGTATTACCCCAGGGTGAGAGAGGAGGCTGATGGTGGTATTACCCCAGGGTGAGGGAGGAGGCTGATGGTGGTATTACCCCAGGGTGAGGGAGGAGGCTGGTGGTGGTATTACCCCAGGGTGAGGGAGAAGACTGGTGGTGGTATTATCCCAGGGTGAGGGAGGAGGCTGGTAGTGGTATTACCCCAGGGTGAGGGAGGAGGCTGGTGGTGGTATTATCCCAGGGTGAGGGAGGAGGCTGGTGGTGGTATTACCCCAGGGTGAGGGAGGAGGCTGGTGGTGGTATTACCCCAGGGTGAGGGAGGAGGCTGGTGGTGGTATTACCCCAGGGTGAGGGAGGAGGCTGGTGGTGGTATTACCCCAGGGTGAGAAAGGAGACTGATGGTGGTATTATCCCAGGGTGAGGGAGGAGGCTGATGGTGGTATTACCCCAGGGTGAGGGAGGAGGCTGATGGTGGTATTACCCCATGGTGAGGGAGGAGGCTGATGGTATTATCCCAGGGTGAGGGAGGAGGCTGATGGTGGTATTACCCCAGGGTGAGGGAGGAGGCTGATGGTGGTATTACCCCAGGGTGAGGGAGGAGGCTGATGGTGGTATTACCCCAGGGTGAGGGAGGAGGCTGGTGGTGGTATTACCCCAGGGTGAGAGAGGAGGCTGATGGTGGTATTACCCCAGAGTGAGGGAGGAGGCTGATGGTGGTATTACCCCAGGGTGAGAGAGGAGGCTGATGGTGGTATTACCCCAGAGTGAGGGAGGAGGCTGGTGGTGGTATTACCCCAGGGTGAGGGAGGAGGCTGATGGTGGTATTACCCCAGGGTGAGAGAGGAGGCTGATGGTGGTATTACCCCAGGGTGAGGGAGGAGGCTGATGGTGGTATTACCCCAGGGTGAGGGAGGAGGCTGGTGGTGGTATTACCCCAGGGTGAGGGAGAAGACTGGTGGTGGTATTATCCCAGGGTGAGGGAGGAGGCTGGTAGTGGTATTACCCCAGGGTGAGGGAGGAGGCTGGTGGTGGTATTATCCCAGGGTGAGGGAGGAGGCTGGTGGTGGTATTACCCCAGGGTGAGGGAGGAGGCTGGTGGTGGTATTACCCCAGGGTGAGGGAGGAGGCTGGTGGTGGTATTACCCCAGGGTGAGGGAGGAGGCTGGTGGTGGTATTACCCCAGGGTGAGAAAGGAGACTGATGGTGGTATTATCCCAGGGTGAGGGAGGAGGCTGATGGTGGTATTACCCCAGGGTGAGGGAGGAGGCTGATGGTGGTATTACCCCATGGTGAGGGAGGAGGCTGATGGTATTATCCCAGTGTGAGGGAGGAGGCTGATGGTGGTATTACCCCAGGGTGAGGGAGGAGGCTGATGGTGGTATTACCCCAGGGTGAGGGAGGAGGCTGATGGTGGTATTACCCCAGTGTGAGGGAGGAGGCTGGTGGTGGTATTACCCCAGGGTGAGAGAGGAGGCTGATGGTGGTATTACCCCAGAGTGAGGGAGGAGGCTGATGGTGGTATTACCCCAGGGTGAGAGAGGAGGCTGATGGTGGTATTACCCCAGAGTGAGGGAGGAGGCTGGTGGTGGTATTACCCCAGGGTGAGGGAGGAGGCTGATGGTGGTATTACCCCAGGGTGAGAGAGGAGGCTGATGGTGGTATTACCCCAGGGTGAGGGAGGAGGCTGATGGTGGTATTACCCCAGGGTGAGGGAGGAGGCTGGTGGTGGTATTACCCCAGGGTGAGGGAGAAGACTGGTGGTGGTATTATCCCAGGGTGAGGGAGGAGGCTGGTAGTGGTATTACCCCAGGGTGAGGGAGGAGGCTGGTGGTGGTATTATCCCAGGGTGAGGGAGGAGGCTGGTGGTGGTATTACCCCAGGGTGAGGGAGGAGGCTGGTGGTGGTATTACCCCAGGGTGAGGGAGGAGGCTGGTGGTGGTATTACCCCAGGGTGAGGGAGGAGGCTGGTGGTGGTATTACCCCAGGGTGAGAAAGGAGGCTGATGGTGGTATTATCCCAGGGTGAGGGAGGAGGCTGATGGTGGTATTACCCCAGGGTGAGGGAGGAGGCTGATGGTGGTATTACCCCATGGTGAGGGAGGAGGCTGATGGTATTATCCCAGGGTGAGGGAGGAGGCTGATGGTGGTATTACCCCAGGGTGAGGGAGGAGGCTGATGGTGGTATTACCCCAGGGTGAGGGAGGAGGCTGATGGTGGTATTACCCCAGTGTGAGGGAGGAGGCTGGTGGTGGTATTACCCCAGGGTGAGAGAGGAGGCTGATGGTGGTATTATCCCAGGGTGAGGGAGGAGACTGATGGTGGTATTACCCCAGGGTGAGGGAGGAGGCTGATGGTGGTATTACCCCAGGGTGAGGGAGGATGATGATGGTGGTATTACCCCAGGGTGAGGGAGGAGGCTGATGGTGGTATTACCCCATGTGAGGGAGGAGGATGATGGTGGTATTATCCCAGGGTGAGGGAGGGGGCTGATGGTGGTATTACCCCAGGGTGAGGGAGGAGGCTGATGGTGGTATTACCCCAGGGTGAGGGAGGATGATGATGGAGGTATTACCCCAGGGTGAGAGAGGAGGCTGATGGTGGTATTACCCCAGGGTGAGGGAGGAAGCTGATGGTGGTATTACCCCAGGGTGAGGGAGGAGGCTGATGGTGGTAATCAGGTATATAGCTGCAATTTTGCTGCTTTTAATCTCATAATGTAAAAGTATTATTTTGCCTTGATGCTGGTGATTGGCTCTTGATCCAAGGAATTGAAATTATCCTCTCAATGCTTGAACTGAATCTAAATACCTCACATTCTAGAGGCGCTGGTTTAGTGCGGGTTATTTGTGTATTGTTCCAGCAGGGTAGTGTACCTTTCTCATCTTTACTTGCTCTTACATACACCATACTTGCTCTTTCCTACACAATACTTCCTCTTTCATACACAATACTTTCCTACATAGTAGGGAGGACTATGGATCTCCTCTCGTTGGTATTATGTCTAGAAGAGTTGAAGATAAAGAAAAAAAGGCACAATTCCGTGACTGGAACAATACAGAAATAACCAACATATAGGAGATAAATAAGCTTATGTAGACGTTTCGGTCCATCTTGGACTATTCACAAGTCACACTGACAGAAGACACCTGGCCGGAGAAGACCCGGCCAGGACGGTTAATGGCCGGGTCTTCTCCCTGTGGTGACCTGGTAGTGACTCCCGAAGGAGTGTCAGAGTTGGTACGTGGTATACCGCTTATAGCCCTTTGGCAGGGGCGTGGTGAGCTTTCATGTCAAGTGGTTTACCGTTTACAGCCCTATGGCAGGGGTACTGTGAGCCGTCGTTTTGTCACGTGGAACACCGTTTACATCCCTATGACAAGGGCACGGTGAGTCAACTCCAATTGAGCCATGCCTGGCACTCAGGCCGCAGCCCGAGTGCCAGAATGACTCAGGGGATTCTATGGAGGTGCGTTGAATATTTAATGTCTGACAGAAGTAGGTGTGTGTTGACAGAAAAGACCTAGTTTGCCAGTATATACAGGCGAGGAGGACAGGGACGGGAGAAAGAGAAGAGAAATGAGAAGTAGTGGTAATGGTGGTGAAAGTAGTAGTAGAGGTAGAAGGAGTAGTAGTTTGTGCCAAGAGAAATAGAAAGGTTAGTGAAAGGGGCAATAGCAATAGTAGTAGTAATAATAATAGTAGTAGAAAAAGTAGAAAGTAGAAGCAGAAATAGTAGTAAAAGAGTGGTAGTCGTAGTAATAGCAAAAAGGTGGGATCTAATGACAAGACAATGGAGCACCCCAGGAGTGCTAAGGACCCACAATGAGTAGGACCAAAATCACAGGGAATGTGGGAGGGGAACTGAAGGACAGAACACACTAGGCAGAAAAATGGAGAAACGGGCTGCTCTTTTTCTGACAGAACTAACGAGCACAAAAAAGTGTTAAGCTCGCCGACTCAAATAATGCTCTTTTCTGTCATGTTAGAGATCACAGTCATCCAACTGACTAGTTCTCTTCCAAAACTGTCTATCCTGCTTCTAGTCTTCACAACCGTCGTCTTGTTGAAACATCTCTTATAAACAACTTTCCTAGTATGAATCTCATCCTGGTTTGTCTCTGTAGATGCCTTCCTTTCTCCTTACATTGTCAAATGCTGTAGACTTCATAACACTCGTGATTTCTCTTCCCTCTTCTCCTTTCATCTTCGCCATATTTCTCCCTTTGTTTTCTCTTTTTTTCTGCTTAGTTTGTTTTGGCATTCAGTTCCCCCTCCCCCCCGTCCCCCTGTGATTTTGGTCCTATACATTGTGGGTCCTTAGCTTTCCAGCAGAGCTCCTTGTGGGTCCTTAGCTCTCCAGCAGAGCTCCTTGTGGGTCCTTAGCTCTTCAGCAGAGCTCCTTGTGGGTCCTTAGCTCTCCTGCAGTGCTCCTTGTGGGTCCTTAACTCTCCTGCAGAGCTCCTTGTGGGTCCTTAGCTCTCCTGCAGTGCTCCTTGTGGGTCCTTAGCTCTCCTGAAGTGCTACTTGTGGGTCCTTAGCTCTCCTGCAGTGCTCTTTGTGGGTCTTCAGCTCCCCTGCAGTGCTCCTTGTGGGTCCTTAGCTCTCCTGCAGTGGTCCTTGTGGGTTCTTAGCTCTCCTGCAGTGGTCCTTGTGGGTCCTTAGCTCTCCTGCAGAGCTCCTTGTGGGTCCTTAGCTCTCCTGCAGTGCTCCTTGTGGGTTCTTAGCTCTCCTGCAGTGGTCCTTGTGGGTCCTTAGCTCTCCTGCAGAGCTCTTTGTGAGTCCTTAGCTCTCCTGCAGTGCTCCTTGTGTGTTCTTAGCTCTCCTGCAGTGCTCCTTGTGGGTCCTTAGCTCTCCTGCAGTGCTCCTTGTGTGTTCTTAGCTCTCCTGCAGTGCTCCTTGTGGGTTCTTAGCTCTCCTGCAGTGGTCCTTGTGTGTTCTTAGCTCTCCTGCAGTGCTCCTTGTGTGTTCTTAGCTCTCCTGCAGTGCTCCTTGTGGGTTCTTAGCTCTCCTGCAGTGCTCCTTGTGTGTTCTTAGCTCTCCTGCAGTGCTCCTTGTGGGTCCTTAGCTCTCCTGCAGTGCTCCTTGTGGGTCCTTAGCTCTCCTGCAGTGCTCCTTGTGGGTTCTTAGCTCTCCTGCAGTGCTCCTTGTGTGTTCTTAGCTCTCCTGCAGTGGTCCTTGTGGGTCCTTAGTTCTCCTGCAGAGCTCTTTGTGAGTCCTTAGCTCTCCTGTAGTGCTCCTTGTGGGTCCTAAACTCTCCAGCAGTGCTTATTTTCTTGTCTTAGACTAACACAACTTTTACTACTACTACTACGACTACCACTCCTTTACTATTATTTCTGCCTCTTCTACTACTACTACTGCTTCCCTTCACTCTCCTTTCTATCTCTTGAAGCACAAATTACTCCCACATCTACTTCTACTTCCACCACCATCATTACCACTTCCACTACTTTCTCTTTTGTCTCAAAGGGGACAAAAGATGTAAAAATTATAGGGGAATAAGTCTGTTGAGTAAACCTGAGAGAGTTATTATTGATAGAATTAAGAGTAAGACGGAGAGCAGGATAGCAGATGAACAAGGAGGCTTCAGGAAGGGTAGGGGGTATGTAGAGCAAGTTGTTTCACTTATGGATTCTGAAGAGGCGTATGATAGGGCGGATAGGGGGGCAATGTAGCATATGTTGCAAATGAATGGAATAAGAGGTAAGTTACTGAAAGCACTGAAGAGTTTTTACAAAGATAGTGAGGCTCAGGTTAGAGTATGTAGGAGAGAGGGAGATTATTTCCTAGTAAAAGTAGGCCTTAGGCAGAGATGTATGATGTTAACATGGTTGTTCAATGTTTTTATAGGTGGGGTTATACGAGAAGTGAATGCTGGGGCGTTGACACTGTGCTTTTGGGAGATTCTGAAGAGAAGTTGCAGAGGTTGGTGGATGAGTCAGATAAGGTATGTTAAAGAAGGAAATTGAAAGTGAATATAGGAAAAGGGAGTAAGGCGATGTGGATAACAAAAAAAATAGGTAACGAAAGATTAGATATCAGATTGGAGGAAGAGAGTATGGAGGAGGTGAATGTATTCAGATATTTGGGAGTGGACTAGGGGAAAAAGGTGAGTGGTGCATTGAAGAGTCTGTGGAGACAAAGAACTTTGTCCATGGAAGCAAAGAGGGGATTGTATGAGAGTATAGTTATACCAACACGGCTGGTGAATGTTGTAACAAGGAGAAGGTTGGAGGCAGTGGAGATGTCATCTCTGAGGGCAATGTGTGGTGTGAATATAATGCAGAAAATCCGTACTTTGGAAATTAGGAGGGATTGCTGAGGTGGTCGGACATGTAGAGAGGATGAAACGAGAGTGGAGGGAAGGTAGGGTAGGGGTCGACCTAGAGGAGGGATGGGATAAAGGATGCTTTGTGTTTTCGAGGGGCTTGGACTTCCAGCAAACATGCGTGAGTGTTAAATAAGAGCGAATGGAGACAAATGGCTTTTAGGATTTGACGTGCTGTTGGAGCATATATGAATATACATATATATATATATATATATATATATATATATATATATATATATATATATATATATATATACATATATATATATATATATATATATGCATAAGTGGCAATCACCACCAAGAACATTGGTGTTCACCTTTACATTAATAATGAAGAACACTGGTCTTTCCTTTGAAAATAATAGTTAAGAACACTGACATGAAGAACACTTAACAGGAACAACACTCACAGGAACAACACTAATAGGAACAACACTAACAGGAACAACACTAACAGGAACAACACTAACAGGAACAACACTGCCATGAGCAACACTGCCATGAACAACACTGCCATGAACAGCACTGCCATGAACAACACTGCCATGAACAACACTGCCATGAACAACACTGCCATGAGCAACACTGCCATGAGCAACACTGCCATGAACAACACTGCCATGAACAACACTGCCATGAACAACACTGCCATGAACAACACTTGTATAAAAGTTAACGCTGGTGAGTGAAGATAAAAACACAGACAAGACTCTCAAATTGTCTTCTAATTACCTAATAAAATTGTTTTTACAGTGGTTGATTCATAGCTCCTGGACCCAGTTCATAACTTCTTTTTAACCGGTTTTGTTGATTTTTGGTCTACAGGGACAGATATCCATTCTTGAAGCTGCGCATATTGTTTGCCTCCACCACCACCACCACTTGGCCTAGTACAGTCCACTTACCACCACCACTTGATCTAGTACAGTCCACTTACCATCACCACTTGACCTAGTACAGTCCACTTACCACCACCACTTGATCTAGTACAGTCCACTTGTCAGCATAGTTGCTGATCCCTGTGTTATATAGCATAGCATATTAGTATCGTCCATGTGCTTTAGATACGAGATCCCTTGTAGGCCTGTGACTTTGTGTGACGTCACGGGATGCGCATGTGTAGGCTCGTACCTCTGCCTCCCTCTCAGTCGGCGTAGACCTACAGGCGAAGACAGGTAGAGGCTGGGCTCCACATTCATCACCACAGTCTGAATATATATATGTTACCATCCAACAAGTGTGTCTACCTGCAACCCTCGATATCTCCATTTAAGAACCCCTTTACGATAAATGGTGGCAGCGGTGGGATTGAACTCTTGGATAGTCAAGGTCCATCTGGCTAACCTTCCAGTAGGTTGTTTGTTCTGGAATAAAGGTATCAGTGGAGCATGGTCTGTCAAGACATGAACAGAGTACTGATAAATAATGTCTCGGAAGTGCTTTAAAGACCATACTATTGCTAAAGCTTCTTGCTCAGTTACTGTATAATTACGTTCAGCCTTTGTAAGGACTCGGCTAGCAAATGCAACTGCGTTGTACTTGCCATCGGTCTTCTGAGCTAGTACGGCACCTATGCTAATAGAACTAGCATCAGTTGTCAGATAGAAGGGCTTAGAAAAATCTGGAAATTTCAAAATTGGAGCAGATGTTAGCTTTTCTTTTAGAGTTTGGAATGCTCTTTCTTGACGGAAGGTCCAAGCAAAAGGAGCATCTTTCTTAAGCAACTCAGTTAGAGGAGCAGCTATGGAAGAAAAATTGGCAATGAAAGATCTATAAAAACCTGCTAAGCCCACAAAGGATCTTACGGCATCAGCAGTTTTGGGAGTTGGAAAATTTAGTACTGCAGTTACTTTACTTTGGTCAGTCGTAACCCCTCTAGGAGTGACTACCTGACCAAGAAACTTAATTTCTGATCTGAAAAATTGACATTTAGACAGTGTGATCTTTAAACTGACTTCTTCAAGCTTACCAAGTACTACATCAAGTCTTTTCAAGTGTGTATCCACGTCTTTAGACATGACGATTACGTCATCTAAGTACACCATAAGTGCATTACCTATGAGACCTCTAAAGATATTAGTCATGAGCCTTGAGAACGTGATAGGGGAGGATCGTAATCCAAACACCATACGGAGGAAGTGATAATGACCTGTAGGAGTGGAGAATGCAGTTAGCTCTTGGCTGTCCTCGTGAAGAGGGACTTGCCAAAACCCTTGTAACAAATCCAGGGTTGAAAAGACTTTGTTATCTCCGATGTTACGTAAAAGTTCACCCAGTACAGGGAGTGGAAAGCGATCTGGAATAGTTTTCGCGTTTAACTTCCTAAAGTCAATCACTGGGCGCCAAGTACCATCCTTCTTAGGTACTAGGATCAAGGGTGCATTCCAAGGTGAATTGCTAGGTGCAATAACTCCATCATCAAGCATTTGATTGATAAATTCTTCTGCGACAGCAACTTGTGAATGAGGCATTCTGTACGCAGGTATGTAGATAGGTCTAGTACCAGGTTCAAGTGGAATACGATGGAACAATAAGTTCGTTATATCCATCTTCTCACCTGGTAAGGCAATGGCTTTACGACGTTTGTTCAGCAGAGTCAACAAACGCTTGACTTCATCTGGGAAGTCAGTGGGAGCTAAGTCTTTCTCCTCAACTGGTGAAACAGATTGATCCGGTGAAGTGGATGAGGTCTCCCCGGCAGAAATAGCACCGACCCACTGGTCAGGTGACAACTCGTCCTCTACCTGAACAGGGTAAGGATAGTGAACAAGGTCAACAAGATTGGTATTGGCTCTGAGACGAACACTGTGACCAGAAGTGTTAGCTAGGAAGAAATGGATCTTACTATCTCTTACAACATGTAAGGATGGTTCAACAAATAGACCTTTTACTTTGCAGGAATCACTGTCAACTAGGACGTTATCACCATCTGGAACACTAACAACTACAGACACTCTAGTGAGAGCACTAGCCGCAACAGAGACGTCTTTCTGCAGACGGCATGTGACATCAACAAGAGATGGCATTACTAGTTTCAAGTAATCGTTTTCTGACAAGGCATCCCCTGTGGAGAACCACCATTTATCATGTAGGGTTCGAACACGTGGATTGGGTAAAAATACTCACGTAGGCTGGAAGTACGTATATTGGAACTGAAAGTATGTGAAGCGCCAAACAGCCGCGACCTGCCTCCTTGCTCTCACTCGTGAGACTGACTAACCCCAGTACCCATATGTGAGGGGGATGTTTGAATACTGCTGTGGTCAGCAACAATATGAATACAGACAGTGATTCACGCAGAGACGGTTGGTAGTGAGTCATCTACTGGTACACTGGTTACTGGTAACTGGTTACTAGGAACTGGTACTACTACTGAGAGCTCGGCGACGCTAACGTATGTCGTCCCGACATACAACTAATACAAACTAGAGATGGCAGGTATACGGCATGGGCTGATTCTATACAATGTCAAAGTACACAACAATTGAACATTATAACAAGAGTGAATTTGTTCAAAGAAATATAAAAATTTTGAATAAAAATGGAACAAGGAACAAAACGGAAGTTTAACACTTACAAGTGGCAGGGCACACAACACTTAATCACGTATTCACTATTTTAGTTTAGTATATTCTTACAACAAAATCTTGCTGTGACTGATACGACAAAAATTTGCTGGCAAAAATAATGGGACACAGTCTGCGAAAAAATCAGGGAATGAGACACTGCTGACATACGAAAAAAAGGTACACATAGAAATAAATGGATAATTTGGTATACTGGGTGAATATCACTGCATGAACTACAGTGACAAATACTGGAGAATACAATGCTGAAAGAATACAATAAAAAAATTGAATGAATCACTTCACACGGAGTGACTGACTGGTACACTACACAATAATACTTACTACAGACAGAGAGTAGCATAAAACACAGATAAAAAAAATATGAGATGAGCGATAACACTGAAAAATATTGCAAAAATAACGAGTCAAAGAAACACTGAGTCTACACATGCGCATCCCGTGACGTCACACAAAGTCACAGGCCTACAAGGGATCTCGTATCTAAAGCACATGGACGATACTAACATGCTATGCTATATAACACAGGGATCAGCAACTATGCTGACAGCTCGAGCTGTCAGCATAGTTGCTGATCCCTGTGTTATATAGCATAGCATATTAGTATCGTCCATGTGCTTTAGATACGAGATCCCTTGTAGGCCTGTGACTTTGTGTGACGTCACGGGATGCGCATGTGTAGGCTCGTGCCTCTGCCTCCCTCTCAGTCAGCGTAGACCTACAGGCGAAGACAGGTAGAGGCTGGGCTCCACATTCATCATCACAGTCTGAATATATATATGTTACCATCCAACAAGTGTGTCTACCTTCAACCCTCGATATCTCCATTTAAGAACCCCTTTGCGATACACTTACCACCACCACTTGACCTAGTACAGTCCACTTGCCACCACCACTTGACCTAGAACAGTCCACTTGCCACCACCACTTGACCTAGTACAGTCCACGTACCACCATCACTTGACCTAGTACAGTCCACTTACCACCACCATTGACATAGTACAGTCCACTTACCACGACCACTTGAACTAGTACAGTCCACTTACCACCACCACTTGAACTAGTACAGTTCACTTACCACACTAAGATTAGAAAAGTGATAATATATTCTGATATGCAATAAGATCACATTAAAGAAGTTAAATCACAATATGCAAAACAACCACTGCGAAAAGTCACCCGAGAAATCACAAATTTTCCTTACATACAGAGTATCTCACAATCCAACTTTTATACTGCTGACAAACGTATACAACCACTACACAATACAACCTCTATACCACTGCCACACGTACACAACCACTACACAATACAACCTCTATACCACTGCCACACGTACACAACCACTACTAATATACAACCTCTATACCACTGACACACGTACACAACCACTACTAATATACAACCTCTATACCACTGCCACACGTACACAACCACTACACAATACAACCTCTATACCACTGCCACACGTACACAACCACTACACAATACAACCTCTATACCACTGACACACGTACACAACCACTACACAATACAACCTCTATACCACTGCCACACGTACACAACCACTACACAATACAACCTCTATACCACTGCCACACGTACACAACCACTACTAATATACAACCTCTATACCACTGCCACACGTACACAACCACTACTGATATACAACCTCTATACCACTGACACACGTACACAACCACTACACAATACAACCTCTATACCACTGCCACACGTACACTACTACTAATATACAACCTCTATACCACTGCCACACGTACACAACCACTACTAATATACAACCTCTATACCACTGCCACACGTACACAACCACTACACAATACAACCTCTATACCACTGCCACACGTACACAACCACTACTAATATACAACCTCTATGCCACTGCCACACGTACACAACCACTACTAATATACAACCTCTATACCACTGCCACACGTACACAACCACTACTAATATACAGCCTCTATACCACTGCCACACGTACACAACCACTACTAATATACAGCCTCTATACCACTGCCACACGTACACAACCACTACTAATATACAACCTCTATACCACTGCCACACGTACACAACCACTACTAATATACAACCTCTGTACCACTGCCACACGTACACAACCACTACTAATATACAGCCTCTGTACCACTGCCACACGTACACAACCACTACTAATATACAACCTCTATACCACTGCCACACGTACACAACCACTACTTATATACAACCTCTATACCACTGCCACACGTACACAACCACTACTAATATACAACCTCTATACCACTGCCACACGTACACAACCACTACTTATATACAACCTCTATACCACTGCCACACGTACACAACCACTACACAATACAACCTCTATACCACTGCCACACGTACACAACCACTACTAATATACAACCTCTATACCACTGCCACACGTACACAACCACTACTAATATACAACCTCTATACCACTGCCACACGTACACTACTACTAATATACAACCTCTATACCACTGCCACACGTACACAACCACTACACAATACAACCTCTATACCACTGCCACACGTACACAACCACTACTAATATACAACCTCTATACCACTGCCACACGTACACAACCACTACTAATATACAACCTCTATACCACTGCCACACGTACACAACCACTACTAATATACAACCTCTATACTACTGCCACACGTACACTACTACTAATATACAACCTCTATACCACTGCTACACGTACACAACCACTACTAATATACAACCTCTATACCACTGCTACACGTACACAACCACTACTAATATACACACAGATGTGTACACATTCTCATAAGTAAGTCTATAATTTCTTACACAACTGTTATAGTGCAAAGACAATGTAAAGGAAATAGTGAAAATCTTAAGAATAATTTTTTATGGAATCCTGGATAAACCAAATGTAGAATATTGTTATACAGTATTGTTAAGATGTTAATAATGTGATGATTTAAATAAGTGACAAGTGAGAGACACTTGTATTCGATGAGAGACACTTGTATTGTTGTATTGGATGAGAGACACCTGTATTGTTGTTTTGGATGGGAGGCATTTGTATTGTTGTATTGGATGAGAGACACTTGTATTCGATGAGAGACACTTGTATTGTTGTATTGGATGAGAGACACTTGTATTGGTTGAGAGACACTTGTATTGGATGAGAGACACTTGTATTGAATGAGAGACACTTGTATTGGATGAGAGACACTTGTATTGGATGAGAGACACTTATATTGGACGAAAAGTAGAATTATGAGAAAAAATATTTAACACTTAGTCTTTCTCGCATTTTGCTTTTCAGGTTGAAGATTCATTTCTACGATCTTTCTATATTAATAGAAAATATTAACACACACACACACACACACACACACACACACACACACACACACACACACACACACACAGAAAGGAAACAGAAACGAAGCACTAAACTACAGACCTGTGTCTCTGACATGTATTGTGTGCAAAGTCATGGAGAAGATTATCAGGAGGAGAGTGGTCGAACACCTGGAAAGGAACAAGATTATAAATGAAAACCAGCATGGGTTCATGGAAGGCAAATCTTGTATCATAAACCTCCTGGAGTTTTATGACAAGGTAACAGAAGTAAGACACGAGAGAGAGAGGCCTTTGACACAGTTCCCCACAAGAGATTAGTGCAGAAGCTGGAGGATCAGGTGCACGTAAAAGGGAGGGCACTGCAATGGATAAGGGAATACCTGACAGGGAGGCAGCAATGAGTCATGGTACGTGAAGAGGTATCACAGTGGGCGCCTGTTACGAGCGGGATCCCACAGGGGTCAGTTCTAGGACCAGTGCTATTTTTGATATATGTGAACGACATGATGGAAGGAATAGACTCTGAAGTGTCCCTGTTCGCAGATGACGTGAAGTTGATGAGAAGAATTAAATCGGACGAGGATGAGGCAGGACTGCAAAGAGACCTGGACAGGCTGGACATGTGGTCCAGCAACTGGCTTCTCGAATTCAATCCAGCCAAATGCAAAGATTGGGGAGGGGCAAAGAAGACCGCAGACAGAGTATAGGCTAGGTGGACAAAGACTACAGACCTCACTCAGGGAGAAAGACCTTGGGGTGACCATAACACCGAGCACATCACCGGAGGCACACATCAACCAAATAACCGCTGCAGCATACGGGCGCCTGGCAAACCTGAGAATAGCGTTCCGATACCTTAATAAGGAATCGTTCAAGACACTGTACACTGTGTATGTTAGGCCCATACTGGAGTATGCAGCACCAGTCTGGAACCCACACCTGGTCAAGCACGTTAAGAAGTTAGAGAAAGTACAAAGGTTTGCAACAAGGCTAGTCCCAGAGCTCAAGGGGATGTCGTACGAGGAAAGGTTAAGGGAACTCGGACTGACGACACTGGAGGACAGAAGGGTCAGGGGAGACATGATAACGACATACAAGATACTGCGGGGAATAGACAAGGTGGACAGAAATAGGATGTTCCAAAGAGGTGTAACAACATGTTAGTGTTCTGGTGTAACAACATGTTAGTGTTCTGGTGTAAGTGTTACATTGTTGTGTACATGTTAGTGTTCTGGTGTAACAACATGTTAGTGTTCTGGTGTAACAACATGTTAGTGTTCTGGTCTAAGAACATGTTAGTGTTCTGGTATAACAACATGTTAGTGTTCTGGTGTAACAACATGTTAGTGTTCTGGTGTAACAACATGTTAGTGTTCTGGTGTAACAACATGTTAGTGTTCTGGTGTAACAACATGTTAGTGTGTCTGGTGTAACAACATGTTAGTGTTCTGGTGTAACAACATGTTAGTGTTCTGGTGTAACAACATGTTAGTGTTCTGGTGTAACAACATGTTAGTGTTCTGGTGTAACAACATGTTAGTGTTCTGGTGTAACAACATGTTAGTGTTCTGGTGTAACAACATGTTAGTGTTCTGGTGTAACAACATGTTAGTGTTCTGGTGTAACAACATGTTAGTGTTCTGGTGTAACAACATGTTAGTGTTCTGGTGTAACAACATGTTAGTGTTCTGGTGTAACAACATGTTAGTGTTCTGGTGTAACAACATGTTAGTGTTCTGGTGTAACAACATGTTAGTGTTCTGGTGTAACAACATGTTAGTGTTCTGGTGTAACAACATGTTAGTGTTCTGGTGTAACAACATGTTAGTGTTCTGGTGTAACAACATGTTAGTGTTCTGGTGTAACAACATGTTATTGTTCTGGTGTAACAACATGTTAGTGTTCTGGTGTAACAACATGTTAGTGTTCTGGTGTAACAACATGTTAGTGTTCTGGTGTAACAACATGTTAGTGTTCTGGTGTAACAACATGTTAGTGTTCTGGTGTAACAACATGTTAGTGTTCTGGTGTAACAACATGTTAGTGTTCTGGTGTAACAACATGTTAGTGTAACAACATGTTAGTGTTCTGGTGTAACAACATGTTAGTGTTCTAGTGTAACAACATGTTAGTGTTCTGGTGTAACAACATGTTAGTGTTCTGGTGTAACAACATGTTAGTGTTCTGGTGTAACAACATGTTAGTGTTCTGGTGTAACAACATGTTAGTGTTCTGGTGTAACAACATGTTAGTGTTCTGGTGTAACAACATGTTAGTGTTCTGGTGTAACAACATGTTAGTGTTCTGGTGTAACAACATGTTAGTGTTCTGGTGTAACAACATGTTAGTGTTCTGGTGTAACAACATGTTAGTGTTTCTGGTGTAACAACATGTTAGTGTTCTGGTGTAACAACATGTTAGTGTTCTGGTGTAACAACATGTTAGTGTTCTGGTGTAACAACATGTTAGTGTTCTGGTGTAACAACATGTTAGTGTTCTGGTGTAACAACATGTTAGTGTTCTGGTGTAACAACATGTTAGTGTTCTGGTGTAACAACATGTTAGTGTTCTGGTGCAAGAACATGTTAGTGTTCTGGTGTAACAACATGTTAGTGTTCTGGTGTAACAACATGTTAGTGTTCTGGTGTAACAACATGTTAGTGTTCTGGAGTAACAACATGTTAGTGTTCTGGTGGTGTAACAACATATTAGTGTTCTGGTGTAACAACATGTTAGTGTTCTGGTGCAACAGCATGTTAGTGTTCTGGTGTAACAGCATGTTAGTGTTCTGGTGTAACAACATGTTAGTGTTCTGGTGTAACAACATGTTAGTGTTCTGGTGTAACAACATGTTAGTGTTCTGGTGTAACAACATGTTAGTGTTCTGGTGTAACAACATGTTAGTGTTCTGGTGTAACAACATGTTAGTGTTCTGGTGTAACAACATGTTAGTGTTCTGGTGTAACAACATGTTAGTGTTCTGGTGTAACAACATGTTAGTGTTCTGGTGTAACAACATGTTAGTGTTCTGGTGTAACAACATGTTAGTGTTCTGGTGTAACAACATGTTAGTGTTCTGGTGTAACAACATGTTAGTGTTCTGGTGTAACAACATGTTAGTGTTCTGGTGTAACAACATGTTAGTGTTCTGGTGTAACAACATGTTAGTGTTCTGGTGTAACAACATGTTAGTGTTCTGGTGTAACAACATGTTAGTGTTCTGGTGTAACAACATGTTAGTGTTCTGGTGTGTTAGTGTTCTGGTGTACAACATGTTAGTGTTCTGGTGTAACAACATGTTAGTGTTCTGGTGTAACAACATGTTAGTGTTCTGGTGTAACAACATGTTAGTGTTCTGGTGTAACAACATGTTAGTGTTCTGGTGTAACAACATGTTAGTGTTCTGGTGTAACAACATGTTAGTGTTCTGGTGTAACAACATGTTAGTGTTCTGGTGTAACAACATGTTAGTGTTCTGGTGTAACAACATGTTAGTGTTCTGGTGTAACAACATGTTAGTGTTCTGGTGTAACAACATGTTAGTGTTCTGGTGTAACAACATGTTAGTGTTCTGGTGTAACAACATGTTAGTGTTCTGGTGTAACAACATGTTAGTGTTCTGGTGTAACAACATGTTAGTGTTCTGGTGTAACAACATGTTAGTGTTCTGGTGTAACAACATGTTAGTGTTCTGGTGTAACAACATGTTAGTGTTCTGGTGTAACAACATGTTAGTGTTCTGGTGTAACAACATGTTAGTGTTCTGGTGTAACAACATGTTAGTGTTCTGGTGTAACAACATGTTAGTGTTCTGGTGTAACAACATGTTAATGTTCTGGTGTAACAACATGTTAGTGTTCTGGTGTAACTGGTGTAACAACATGTTAGTGTTCAACATGTTAGTGTTCTGGTGTAACAACATGTTAGTGTTCTGTTAGTGTAACAACATGTTAGTGTTCAACATGTTAGTGTTCTGGTGTAACAACATGTTAGTGTTCTGTTAGTGTAACAACATGTTAGTGTTCAACATGTTAGTATTCTGGAGTAACAACATGTGAGTGTTCTGGTGTAACAACATGTCAGTGTTCTGGTGTAACAACATGTCAGTGTTCTGGTGTAACAACACGTCAGTGTTCTGGTGTAACAACATGTGAGTGTTCTGGTGTAACAACATGTTAGTGTTCTGGTGTAACAACATGTGAGTGTTCTGGTGTAACAACATGTTAGTGTTCTGGTGTAACAACATGTCAGTGTTCTGGTGTAACAACATGTTAGTGTTCTGGAGTAACAACATGTGAGTGTTCTGGTGTAACAACATGTTAGTGTTCTGGTGTAACAACATGTTAGTGTTCTGGTGTAACAACATGTTAGTGTTCTGGTGTAACAACATGTTAGTGTTCTGGTGTAACAACATGTTAGTGTTCTGGTGTAACAACATGTTAGTGTTCTGGTGTAACAACATGTTAGTGTTCTGGTGTAACAACATGTTAGTGTTCTGGTGTAACAACATGTTAGTGTTCTGGTGTAACAACATGTTAGTGTTCTGGTGTAACAACATGTTAGTGTTCTGGTGTAACAACATGTTAGTGTTCTGGTGTAACAACATGTTAGTGTTCTGGTGTAACAACATGTTAGTGTTCTGGTGTAACAACATGTTAGTGTTCTGGTGTAACAACATGTTAGTGTTCTGGTGTAACAACATGTTAGTGTTCTGGTGTAACAACATGTTAGTGTTCTGGTGTAACAACATGTTAGTGTTCTGGTGTAACAACATGTTAGTGTTCTGGTGTAACAACATGTTAGTGTTCTGGTGTAACAACATGTTAGTGTTCTGGTGTAACAACATGTTAGTGTTCTGGTGTAACAACATGTTAGTGTTCTGGTGTAACAACATGTTAGTGTTCTGGTGTAACAACATGTTAGTGTTCTGGTGTAACAACATGTTAGTGTTCTGGTGTAACAACATGTAAGTGTTCTGGTGTAACAACATGTTAGTGTTCTGGTGTAACAAGTCAGTGTTCTGGTGTAACAACATGTTAGTGTTCTGGTGTAACAACATGCTAGTGTTCTGGTGTAACAACATGTTAGTGTTCTGGTGTAACAACATGTTAGTGTTCTGGTGTAGCAACATGTTAGTGTTCTGGTGTAACAACATGTTAGTGTTCTGGTGTAACAACATGTTAGTGTTCTGGTGTAACAACATGTTAGTGTTCTGGTGTAACAACATGTTAGTGTTCTGGTGTAACAACATGTTAGTGTTCTGGTGTAACAACATGTTAGTGTTCTGGTGTAACAACATGTTAGTGTTCTGGTGTAACAACATGTTAGTGTTCTAGTGTAACAACATGATAGTGTTCTGGTGTAACATGTTAGTGTTCTGGTCTGGTGTAACAACATGTTAGTGTTCTGGTGTAACAACATGTTATTGTTCTGGTGTAACAACATGTTAGTGTTCTGGTGTAACAACATGTTAGTGTTCTGGTGTAAACAACATGTTAGTGTTCTGGTGTAACAACATGTTAGTGTTCTGGTGTAACAACATGTTAGTGTTTCTGGTGTAACAACATGTTAGTGTTCTGGTGTAACAACATGTTAGTGTTCTGGTGTAACAACATGTTAGTGTTCTGTTAGTGTTCTGGTGTAACAACATGTTAGTGTTCTGGTTAACAACATGGTGTAACAACATGTTAGTGTTCTGGTGTAACAACATGTTAGTGTTCTGGTGTAACAACATGTTAGTGTTCTGGTGTAACAACATGTTAGTGTTCTGGTGTAACAACATGTTAGTGTTCTGGTGTAACAACATGTTAGTGTTCTGGTGTAACATGTTAGTGTTCTGGTGTAACAACATGTTAGTGTTCTGGTGTAACAACATGTTAGTGTTCTGGTGTAACAACATGTTAGTGTTCTGGTGTAACAACATGTTAGTGTTCTGGTGTAACAACATGTTAGTGTTCTGGTGTAACAACATGTTAGTGTTCTGGTGTAACAATGTTAGTGTTCATGTTAGTGTTCTGGTGTAACAACATGTTAGTGTTCTGGTGTAACAACATGTTAGTGTTCTGGTGTAACAACATGTTAGTGTTCTGGTGTAACAACATGTTAGTGTTCTGGTGTTAGTGTTCTGGTGTAACAACATGTTAGTGTTCTGGTCTAAGAACATGTTAGTGTTCTGGTATAACAACATGTTAGTGTTCTGGTGTAACAACATGTTAGTGTTCTGGTGTAATAACATGTTAGTGTTCTGGTGTAACAAGTGTTCTGGTGTAACAACATGTTAGTGTTCTGGTGTAACAACATGTTAGTGTTCTGGTGTAACAACATGTTAGTGTTCTGGTGTAACAACATGTTAGTGTTCTGGTGTAACAACATGTTAGTGTTCTGGTGTAACAACATGTTAGTGTTCTGGTGTAACAACATGTTAGTGTTCTGGTGTAACAACATGTTAGTGTTCTGGTGTAACAACATGTTAGTGTTCTGGTGTAACAACATGTTAGTGTTCTGGTGTAACAACATGTTAGTGTTCTGGTGTAACAACATGTTAGTGTTCTGGTGTAACAACATGTTAGTGTTCTGGTGTAACAACATGTTAGTGTTCTGGTGTAACAACATGTTAGTGTTCTGGTGTAACAACATGTTAGTGTTCTGGTGTAACAACATGTTAGTGTTCTGGTGTAACAACATGTTAGTGTTCTGGTGTAACAACATGTTAGTGTTCTGGTGTAACAACATGTTAGTGTTCTGGTGTAACAACATGTTAGTGTTCTGGTGTAACAACATGTTAGTGTTCTGGTGTAACAACATGTTAGTGTTCTGGTGCAACAACATGTTAGTGTTCAACATGTTAGTGTTCTGGTGTAACAACATGTTAGTGTTCTGTGTAACAATGTTAGTGTTCATGTTGTTAGTGTTCTGGTGTAACAACATGTTAGTGTTCTGGTGTAACAACATGTTAGTGTTCTGGTGTAACAAAATGTTAGTGTTCTGGTTAGTAACAACATGTTAGTGTTCTGGTGTAACAACATGTTAGTGTTCTGGTGTAACAACATGTTAGTGTTCTGGTGTAACAACATGTTAGTGTTCTGGTGTAACAACATGTTAGTGTTCTGGTGTAACAACATGTTAGTGTTCTGGTGTAACAACATGTTAGTGTTCTGGTGTAACAACATGTTAGTGTTCTGGTGTAACAACATGTTAGTGTTCTGGTGTAACAACATGTTAGTGTTCTGGTGTAACAACATGTTAGTGTTCTGGTGTAACAACATGTTAGTGTTCTGGTGTAACAACATGTTAGTGTTCTGGTGTAACAACATGTTAGTGTTCTGGTGTAACAACATGTTAGTGTTCTGGTGTAACAACATGTTAGTGTTCTGGTGTAACAACATGTTAGTGTTCTGGTGTAACAACATGTTAGTGTTCTGGTGTAACAACATGTTAGTGTTCTGGTGTAACAACATGTTAGTGTTCTGGTGTAACAACATGTTAGTGTTCTGGTGTAACAACATGTTAGTGTTCTGGTGTAACAACATGTTAGTGTTCTGGTTTAACAACAGTGTTCTGGTGTAACAACATGTTAGTGTTCTGGTGTAACAAGTGTTCTGGTGTAACAACATGTTAGTGTTCTGGTGTAACAACATGTTAGTGTTCTGGTGTAACAACATGTTAGTGTTCTGGTGTAACAACATGTTAGTGTTCTGGTGTAACAACATGTTAGTGTTCTTGTGTAACAACATGTTAGTGTTCTGGTGTAACAACATGTTAGTGTTCTGGTGTAACAATGTTAGTGTTCATGTTAGTGTTCTGGTGTAACAACATGTTAGTGTTCTGGTGTAACAACATGTTAGTGTTCTGGTGTAACAACATGTTAGTGTTCTGGTGTAACAACATGTTAGTGTTCTGGTGTAACAACATGTTAGTGTTCTGGTGTAACAACATGTTAGTGTTCTGGTGTAACAACATGTTAGTGTTCTGGTGTAACAACATGTTAGTGTTCTGGTGTAACAACATGTTAGTGTTCTGGTGTAACAACATGTTAGTGTTCTGGTGTAACAACATGTTAGTGTTCTGGTGTAACAACATGTTAGTGTTCTGGTGTAACAACATGTTAGTGTTCTGGTGTAACAACATGTTAGTGTTCTGGTGTAACAACATGTTAGTGTTCTGGTGTAACAACATGTTAGTGTTCTGGTGTAACAACATGTTAGTGTTCTGGTGTAACAACATGTTAGTGTTCTGGTGTAACAACATGTTAGTGTTCTGGTGTAACAACATGTTAGTGTTCTGGTGTAACAACATGTTAGTGTTCTGGTGTAACAACATGTTAGTGTTCTGGTGTAACAACATGTTAGTGTTCTGGTGTAACAACATGTTAGTGTTCTGGTGTAACAACATGTTAGTGTTCTGGTGTAACAACATGTTAGTGTTCTGGTGTAACAACATGTTAGTGTTCTGGTGTAACAACATGTTAGTGTTCTGGTGTAACAACATGTTAGTGTTCTGGTGTAACAACATGTTAGTGTTCTGGTGTAACAACATGTTAGTGTTCTGGTGTAACAACATGTTAGTGTTCTGGTGTAACAACATGTTAGTGTTCTGGTGTAACAACATGTTAGTGTTCTGGTGTAACAACATGTTAGTGTTCTGGTGTAACAACATGTTAGTGTTCTGGTGTAACAACATGTTAGTGTTCTGGTGTAACAACATGTTAGTGTTCTGGTGTAACAACATGTTAGTGTTCTGGTGTATGTTAGTGTTCTGGTGTAACAACATGTTAGTGTTCTGGTGTAACAACATGTTAGTGTTCTGGTGTAACAACATGTTAGTGTTCTGGTGTAACAACATGTTAGTGTTCTGGTGTAACAACATGTTAGTGTTCTGGTGTAACAACATGTTAGTGTTCTGGTGTAACAACATGTTAGTGTTCTGGTGTAACAACATGTTAGTGTTCTGGTGTAACAACATGTTAGTGTTCTGGTGTAACAACATGTTAGTGTTCTGGTGTAACAACATGTTAGTGTTCTGGTGTAACAACATGTTAGTGTTCTGGTGTAACAACATGTTAGTGTTCTGGTGTAACAACATGTTAGTGTTCTGGTGTAACAACATGTTAGTGTTCTGGTGTAACAACATGTTAGTGTTCTGGTGTAACAACATGTTAACAACATGTGTGTTCTGGTGTAACAACATGTTAGTGTTCTGGTGTAACAACATGTTAGTGGATGTCCTTGATGGTCGTGGTTGTGGAGGTAGATACTTGGAATGATGTTTTGGCCAAGATGTTGGAAACATGTTTGGCAATGGAGTTGGTGGGAAGGACTATGTATCTCTTCTCGGCAGTGTCTTCTCTGGGTGTGTTGAAGATGTTTAGTGCTCGCCGTCTGCAGTCTCTGATGAAGTGACGAGGATAGTGGAGTTTGGAAAATACCTGTTCAATTATAGTGCATTCTTCCTCAAGGAACTCGTTGCTGCAGATTCTGAGTGCACGCAGGAAGAAGCCTATAATTACACCACGTTTGGTTTTGGTGTCGTGGTGAGAGTAGAAGTGGAGAAGATCGTTTTGGTTGGTGGGTTTTCGATAGACTTTAAAACGAAGTTCGTGGTCAGCTTTGCAGAGTAGAACATCAAGGAAAGGAAGAGTGTTGTCGACCTCTTCTTCAAGTGTGAACTGGATTGAAGGCTCGACCTGGTTGAGCTTGTCTTGGAGAGCTTGAACGTTGAAGCGTTTAGGAGTTATGAGGAGAATGTCGTCAACATAACGGAGCCAGGTGACAGACGAAGGAATAATGGTGGAGAAACGTATACATGGAACATCTAGAAGCCGAACGTTTCTCCACCATTATTCCTTCGTCTGTCACCTGGCTCCGTTATGTTGACGACATTCTCCTCATAACTCCTAAACGCTTCAACGTTCAAGCTCTCCAAGACAAGCTCAACCAGGTCGAGCCTTCAATCCAGTTCACACTTGAAGAAGAGGTCGACAACACTCTTCCTTTCCTTGATGTTCTACTCTGCAAAGCTGACCACGAACTTCGTTTTAAAGTCTATCGAAAACCCACCAACCAAAACGATCTTCTCCACTTCTACTCTCACCACGACACCAAAACCAAACGTGGTGTAATTATAGGCTTCTTCCTGCGTGCACTCAGAATCTGCAGCAACGAGTTCCTTGAGGAAGAATGCACTATAATTGAACAGGTATTTTCCAAACTCCACTATCCTCGTCACTTCATCAGAGACTGCAGACGGCGAGCACTAAACATCTTCAACACACCCAGAGAAGACACTGCCGAGAAGAGATACATAGTCCTTCCCACCAACTCCATTGCCAAACATGTTTCCAACATCTTTGCCAAAACATCATTCCAAGTATCTACCTCCACAACCACGACCATCAAGGACATCACCAGTAGTAGGCAGGACAAGCCTCCATCCTCTGCAGGGGTATACATAATCCCTTGTAATGACTGCAACAAGTTATACGTGGGCGAAACATCAAGGGACCTCCAAACACGTATTTCAGAACACCAATACGCAAGCAGGTCTGACGACACAAGGAATGCCTGCGTACAACACCGTAATTCACACAACCACTTGATAAACTACAGAAACTCAAGACTTATCGCCACAGAAGACAACACCCAATACCGAAGAATCCTGGAATCATCACTTATTTCTATATCCGACAACTTCAACCAGAATAGTGGCTTCTATAACATAGCTGAACCACTTGCCAAGAAACTTCTTCATCGCTATCCCACATAAGAACACTGTAGAAGATCTGCTCACAAACTTGTCCAGTCTCCTTTCCAAGCTAGCCAAGTTTTTAGACTCTACAACCCAACTCGGTACATCATCAGATGCAGCATTCTTCACCTGACCTCAGCCGGACTATAAATACTCGCGTTCCTTCCACCCCAGGTAGTTCTGTTTGTGACTTGAAAAAGCCCACTGTGTGGGCGAAACGTAGTCAATAAAGGATCACATTATACTGCATTTGTGTTTATATTGCCAACATGTTAGTGTTCTGGTGTAACATGTTAGTGTTCTGGTGTAACAACATGTTAGTGTTCTGGTGTAACATGTTAGTGTTCTGGTGTAACAACATGTTAGTGTTCTGGTGTAACATGTTAGTGTCCTGTTATAACATATTACTGTATTGTTTTAGTATATTAGTGTACTGCTTTAGTATATTAGTGTACTGTTTGCGTATATTACTATAATTTTTGTGTGTGATTCTGTAGTGTTGTTGCGTGTTGGATTACCATTGGTTTGTGTTAATGTGTTGCTGTTCTGTGTTTCTGCGCTGTATTTTGTGGTTTATTGTACTCTTTTTATTAGGTACTGTATTGTTCTGGCTTTTTACTTTACTCTTCTTGCATGTTACTATTCTTGTATGTTGATATAGTGTTGCTCTATGTTGCTGCACTTTTCTGCCACATCTTCCTTAACTAAGTCTCCCAAACTGACATTTATATCTCTGAAAACAATTATGTTGACTCAGAATTCACAAAATATTCACTGAATACTTTTCAATATTCACAGTTTCTCTCATCAGCACTTACCTCCACTATAAGAATTAATACAAATATTGCTATAAATAATATCTGCAAAAAATAACAACTCTCTGGTGATAAAGTTGACCATCATGGTAGTCTGACCATCATGGTAGTCTGACCATCATGATAGTTTGACCATCATTGTAGTCTGACCATCATGGTAGTCTGACCATCATGGTAGTCTCCATCTATTGGCAAAGAAAATATCAACAGACTATTATGCAATCTGACAAATTCTCCTCTTTGTTTATGTCTGGTATACTGCTGTTTTATTCACTTATATGTTGCTGTACTGTTCATATGCAACCTTAGCAACAACAGCTGCCTTTTTCAACAATTTATTTCTTTTTATGTTAACTTTTTGCTGTGTTCATCCATACATTCACTTCCCTTTTTAATCTGTCTGTCTGTCAGTGTGTGACTCACAGTTGTGTCATATACATTGTCTACCATCAGTGTGTGACTCACAGTTGTGTCATATACATTGTCTGCCATCAGTGTGTGACTCACAGTTGTGTCATATACATTGTTTGCCATCAGTGTGTGACTCACAGTTGTGTCATAAACATTGTTTGCCATCAGTGTGTGACTCACAGTTGTGTCATAAACATTGTCTGCGTGCCTGTCTAGTGTACTTAAAAAATAGTTTATAATTCTATATAATACTGAGTTCTGGTGTTTTTGAACAATATTATAAGTAAAAGATGACATGAAAGTTACACTTGTTAATAACCATCACAATGATGATGTCTGAGTTATTCTCGTCTCTTTATAAACAAAGATATATAGAAGCATCCCGTTTCATTTCAGTTTTTTGTAAATAACTTATACAGTATTATCAGATTCAGAATACAATCATGTAGGTAGACATAATAATTTGAAAAACATAAATGTAGCTCATAATAAAATATAATAAATAAAAATACATTTGGTTATTATACTCGAGTTTTTATTAAATTTATTTCAAAAAAATTATTTTTAATAACAATCTTAGTAAAAACTCTAGTGTTTGCTCTTTTCTTTAGCTTATATTATTGATAACAAGTATTTAATTAGCATTTCGTAATTATCTATATTATATTAATTATATTAATGGTGCTACATTTTCTGATTATCATAATTAATGTTAA
The DNA here is from genome assembly GCF_038502225.1 of Cherax quadricarinatus. NCBI lineage: Eukaryota > Metazoa > Arthropoda > Malacostraca > Decapoda > Parastacidae > Cherax > Cherax quadricarinatus. Next base: position 11,041 of record NW_027195536.1, on the reverse strand, counting down.
AGTTGACAGTAGTTAGAGTTACAAACTTCCTGCTGTAGTTCACGATGATCCTCCCAGACTCTTTGTAAAGAAATATTTCATGGATTCATATTTTTGACCATTTCTTCTAGAACTTAATACTTTAGAGTTCGTACGATTAATAAGAGCATAAGAATGGAGGAACACTGCAGCAGGCATACTGCCCCATACCAGGCAGGACCATCTCAAAACCAATCATTCCCACTTTCTTATTTTTCCAGCCTATTTCCAAAACTAACAAAACCTTTCACACTCCTTTATTTATCTGACCTGTTTTTAAATTTCTCGACGGTTTTAGCCTCAATGATCTTACTTGGTAGATTGTTACACTCACCGACAACTCTGAAAACCTGTACTTTCCTACGTACATTCTAAATTCAAATTTATTCAATTTATAATCGTTATTTTGAGCTCTTTCCAGATTCAATTTCCTCGGTACCTTATTTATATTGCCTTTGTTTATGTTTGTCTTCTACGTATATATCTAAATGTTAATATCCTCTTATTTTAGGTCTCTGGAGTGAAGGTTCAAGACTCAGTCTGTCCTCGTATGAAAGATGCCTTATATTATGGATTAATTATGATTTCATTTTGTGAAAGTTCTCCAGTGCATTCATATCCATTCTCTAGTATGGCGACCAAAACTGAGCTGGTGAGTGTTGATAAGTGAGTGTTGATGAATGGCTTAGAGAACCGACAAAGATCTGATAAATTAAACATATGTGTAACACTTGTGTATCTTTATTGTGGAAACTTTCCAACACACAGTGACTTCATCAGTCCAATACAAAGAAGAATAGTGAAGATCAGAGAGAGTTTGAGGTAATCAGTTCTTCAGTGTGGAGTCAGGTATTAAGTCCATCGTTCGTGAAAAGAATATAGAATATGCACGAAGAAGTAACTGCAGACATATAGTAGCATGTAAGTTCTTTCTTCGCTCATATTCTGTATTCTTTTCAAGATTGATGGACTGATTACATCGAGTCCAGGCTGAGGGACTGATTACCTAAAACTCCTACTGATTTTCACCATTCTTCTTTGTATTGAACTGATAACGCTAATGTGTGGCGAAATGTTTTCACAGTAAGGATACCGAAGTGTTGCACATGTGTCTAATTTATCATACTCTATGTGAGATCTTACTGGTGATGTATGCACCTGTAAACTTTGAACTTTTTGCTATTAAGACCAAGTAATCTGATAAATTTACTGCGCACAATTAGGGAATGTTATCTTGGCTTCAGATTTCTGCTTACCATAACTCTCATAATGGAAGTTTATCAGAGACTTTAACAAAAAGACGTGTTGTCCAGGCTTCAGAATTGTCTGCTAAAATTCTTTTTGTCCCAAGATCAGGTCCTCCGAACTGAGAGACTATTTTTTTTTTCGCAAAGAGCTTTTGTTAAATGTTTGTGATGGTCATTGTTGTTTATGTTAGCAAAGAAATGGTGAAAGAAATGAAGTTGTGGAAGAATTACTAAGCGAGAAAGTCTTATTAAATTATTTATTAATTATTAAGGGTAAATCACTATCTTTCTACCGAGTATTCACAAGAGTTTCGTTTTAGTTTTATGCACAACTTTACATCTTACTTTGAAAGTCTTTTAATTACTGTAAACAGGTATATTTTGATAGTGAACACTATTATGCTTATGAATCTGTTGATAATGTCACCATAGTGACTCCAACCCAGCTTGAAAGTTATCCTTAATATTGGAAGAATACTTTTGAAACTTCTAAACCCAGTGAACCCACAGTGACGTCACTGCTGTTGGAAAACTAAAATTACCGTCGCTACTAAATTGATAGTGACCTCAGCTTTATTTAGGAAAACAAAACTGTCGTAACTACTGAAACATTAAACAGAAATTTCGTCTGTATAATTATATCTTGCTTTCATTACATCTTTTCTCTTGTAAACAGACATGAATAACTTAAACAAAATAAATGCTTTGTTGTGAAGGACATGACTTATTATATATAGTAAAACAAGAGATCACTGTATAAAACAGCGTATAGGAGATAGTAACAATGAAACAAACTAGCCAGGTTGTGGCAGTGACTGACAAAATCTTGTCAGCAGAACGAGACTATGATGGACGATTTTATTTTCATTGTCACTAATTTTTGTTGTGAATGTTTTGGGAACTTTAGTCATGGAGTGACATGAATGTCAATATTGGAGACACTGTTGTGGAAGGTACAGTGGGAAAGTTTACTGTGCTTGATCTCAGTAACAATATGCAACCTTCAACTTACCTCAGTAATACAACAAGAATGTTAACATGCAATAACGGTAAATACACACAAAAAAATAAATCAACACGGAAGAACAGTAATGTAATTTACAAGAAGTGTAGTAGCATAAAAGACATTAAAAAACAGCAAACACAAAACAGAAGAGTAAAACAGTACAATAACACACGTAAAGTAACTCATAATAACAATTCATAAATACAGAGAAGCAGTAGTGTAACACACAAGTATAGTAAATTATTAGAACAATAAGTAAGATTGAATTTAAGAACAATAAGTAAGATTGAACTTAAGAACAATAAGACTGAACTTAAGAACAATAAGTAAGATTGAACTCAAGAACAATAAGTAAGACTGGACTTAAGAACAATAAGTAAGATTGAACTTAAGAACAATAAGTAAGATTGAATTTAAGAACAATAAGTAAGATTGAACTTAAGAACAATAAGTAAGATTGAACTTAAGAACAATAAGATTGAACTTAAGAACAATAAGTAAGATTGAACTTAAGAACAATAAGTAAGACTGAACTTAAGAACAATAAGTAAGATTGAACTTAAGAACAATAAGTAAGATTGAACTTAAGAACAATAAGATTGAACTTAAGAACAATAAGTAAGATTGAACTTAAGAACAATAAGACTGAACTTAAGAACAATAAGTAAGATAGGACATAAGAATAATACAGCAATACACAATAAAAATGCAGTAGAACAGTTCAGTATTACATAATAAAAATACAGTAACATACAGTAGAACAGCACAGTAATATATAACGGAAATACAGTAAAATACAGTAGAACAGTGCATTAATACATAATAAAAATACAGTAACGTACAGTAAAACATTACAGTAATACATAATAAAAATACAGTAACACAGTAGAACAATACAGTAATACACAAGTACCACACAAGAACATACAAAAACAACACAATAAAATAGGGAAACACTAGAGCAACACACTAATATATAAAACAACAAACAGTATGAGATACATTAACAAAGAGTTGTAGCAGCTAGGTTGTAGGATCCACACCTGACATGAAGGGTTGTAGCAGCCAGGTTGTAGGATCCACACCTGATATTCTTTTTCGTCTAGAGGTCGAGTCTCACAGTTTCTTGTCCTTATTTTCTTGCCGGAGATATTTTATGTGATTATGATTGTGAATATTTTTCTAAATATAGAGAAGGTGAGAAAAGTGAACACATGAAAAAATAAGAAAGTGGAAGAGACTTTAATTGTTCAGTAATTATTTCTGGTGACTTCTTACCATCCATAGGACAGGTCATAAGTGTCTTTTTTGCTTTATCCAAGACAAGTTTATTTCAATTGTCGCTTCTATACATCTTCACATTTCATGTGATGAAATGGGAAGCTACTTATACTTAAGAATTTCCTCATTTCCTGTGTAAAATAATAGAATTTTTACATCTGAGTGAGACAGCGCATGTGAGGGAAAAGTTCAATAGATAGGAGTAGCGAGGGAGTATATAGTAACGATAGTTTGCTTGCCGGCTGCTTGTTAAGGTAGGGTCAGTCTAGCTCCCGCTATCCCTTCCCCTCCCTCTTCCCCCCATCCCCCCGAAAGGTGACGTGTGGGGCTCCGGTCAAACAGTAAATCACTCGACTCACAGCTCCCAACACTACTGTAAGTACACGCCTGATCATATTTTAGTGGACTTATTGGATGAAAGCTTCACTTTTGACCAATAATTAACTTAGTCCTTTCAGTCTTGATCGGTTAAATGTTTTAATAATCGCCACATCTTTTAGGTAACGTACTTATCGTGGAGAGTGATTTCTTAAGCAGTGGGTAATCTGTCTCTCTCTACAGCTTGGAATGACAGAGAGGGTCACCTGCCAACAAACGAGAAGAATAGAAGGAGACGGACTAACGTCCTGAGACGTCCCATGTTTAATCTACTTACCTGTTATGTAAGCCAACACAGGACCTAACCCCTCATCATAGCAGTGGTAACGAACCTGTTTTCCTGTCATCTGAAGTAATTATTTACGGCTATACTCTGTGAAGAATGAGCCGGTGGTGGTCATCAACACCTGCTACCCCTCCCAATCAGCAACGGCTACGATTTCAACAACACGCAGTGTCACGAACACCTGATACCCCATTACCACGATATACCTATATTAGCGTTGAGTTCAAGTGTAATTTTTTTCATTTCATTTTTAATTTTTCTTTCAGTTAGGATACCCATTCATGTTTTATTGTTTTACATTTTCCGTGTCTAAATAATAAAGTGTTTATCATTGTCTGTTATTATTTCTTTTTTTATTCATTAATTTTCCTGAGGAGGAGCCAGCCTTGGTAATACTGACTGAAGTTGTTACAGGGCTGAGTAAGCCTTCACAGCGCAGATATGCGCATGAGAATGAGCACACAAGTGTGAGTGATATAAGGCTCAGAATATTAAACACAGTATGTGTGCTTGGGAATTTGTAATTACGTACCTGTCAGACTTGGACGAGAGTATTATGTGTTATAATTTACGTGCCTGATTGTATGTGTGTGTGTACTCACCTATTTGTGGTTGCAGGGGTCGAGACTCAGCTCCTGGCCCCGCCTCTTCACTGACCGCTACTGGGTCCTCCCTCTCCCTGCTCCATGAGCTTCATCATACCTCGTCTTAAAACTATGTATGGTTCCTGCCTCCACTACATCACTTGCCAGACTATTCCACTTCCTAACAACTCTATGGCTGAAGAAACACTTCCTAACATCCCTTTGACTCATCCGAGTCTTCAAAATTGTGACCCCTTGTTTCTTTATCCCATCTCTGGAACATCCTGTCTCTGTCCACCTTATCTATTCCACGAAGTATTTTGTATGTCGTTATCATGTCTTCCCTGACCCTACTGTCCTCCAGTGTCGTCAGGCCGATTTCCCTTAACCTTAGCTCTGGAACTAGCTTTGCTGCAAACTTTTTCACTTTCTCTAATTTCTTGACGTGCTTGACCAAATGTGGATTCCAAACTGGTGCTGCGTACTCCAGTATGAGCCTGACGTACACAGTGTACAGATTCTTGAACGATTCTGAGGTATCTGAATGCTATTCTCAGGTTTGCCAGGCGCCCATATGCTGCAGCAGTTATGTGGTTAATTTGTGCTTCCGGAGACGTTTTCGGCATTATGCTCACCCCTAGATCTTTCTCCTCGAGTGAGGTTTACAGTCTTTGGCCACCTAGCCTATACTCTGTCTGCGGTCTTCTTTGCCCTTCCCCTATCTTCATGACTTTGCCTGTTGCTGGACCACGCGTCCAGCCTAAGTCTCTTTGTAGTCCTGTCTGATCCGCATCTGGTTTAATTCTCCTCATTAACTTCACATCATCTGCAAACAGGGACACTTCTGAGTCTATCCCTTCCATCATGTCATTCACATATACCAAGAATAGCACTCGTCCCAGGACTGACCCCTGTGGGACCCCGCTCGTCACAGGCGCCCACTGTGATACCTCATCACGTACCGTGACTCGCTCTTGTCTCCTTGTCAGGTATTCTATGATCCATTGCAGTGCCCTTCCTGTTATACGTGCCTGATCCTCTAGCTTCTGCACTGATCTCTTGTGAGGAACTGTGTCGAAGGACTTCTTGTAGTCAACTCACCCCTCCCTCTCATGTCTTACTTCAATTGCCTTGTCATAAAACTCCAGTAGGTTTGTGCCACAGGATTTACCTTCCATGAATCCGTGCCGGTTGTCGTTTATAATCTTGTTCCGTTCCAGGTGCTCCACCACTCTCCTCCTGACAATCTTCTCCATGACTTTGTATACTATACACTTTAGTGACTCTGGTCTATAGTTTAGTGCCTCGTTTCTGTCTCCTTTCTTAAAGATGAGGACTACATTTGCCGTCTTCCATATCTTAGGTAGTTGCCCAGTTTCAAGGGATGTTTTGATGATTGTGGTTAGTGGCACACACACTGTCTCTGCTCCCTCTCCTAGGACTCATGGAGAGATGTTTTCCGGTCCCACCGCCTTTGAGGTATCAAGTTCACTTAGGAGCTTCTTCACCTCTTCCTCGGTTGTGTGTATTTCATCCAACACTTGTTGGTTTATCCCTTGTTGTTGTACTCCTCTGTTTTGTCTTCCCAGTGTTCCTTCTGCCTCCACTGTAAATACTTCCTTTAATCTCGTGTTAAGCTCTTCACATACTTCTTGATCGTTTCTTGTGAGCTCCCCACCTTCTTTCCTCAGCCTGATTACCTGGTCCTTGACTGTCGTCTTATTCCTGATGTGGCTATAAAGCAGTTTCGGGACAGACTTAACTTTCGATGCTATGTTGTTTTCATACTGCCGCTGGGCCTCCCTCCTTATCTATGTGTATTCGTTTCTGGCTCGTCAACTAACCTCTTTGTTTTCCTGGGTCTTTTGCCTTCTGTACTTTTTCCATTATCTAGCGCTATTAGTTTTTGCCTCCCTACACCTGCTGGTAAACCAGGGGCTCATTCTGGTCTTCCCATTACTTCTGGTACCCTAGAGAACAAACCTTTCCTCTACCTCCTTGCATTTTGTTGTTACGTAGTCCATCATTTCGTCTACTGTGTGTGTGTGTGTGTGTGTGTGTGTGTGTGTGTGTGTGTGTGTGTGTGTGTGTGTGTGTGTGTGTGTACTCACCTATATGTGGTTTCAGGGGTCGAGTCATAGCTCCTAGCCCCGCCTCTTCACTGGTCGATACTAATTCACTCTCTCCCTGCTCCATGATATTTGTCATACCTCTTCTTAAAGCTGTTTATGGAACTTGCTTCCACTACACTCTCCAGATTATTCCAGTTCCTGACAACTCTAAGACTAAAGAAATACTTCCTAACATCCCTATGACTCATCTGGGTTTTCAGTTTCAAATTGTGTCCCCTTGCTTCTGTATCCCATCTCTGAAACATTCGATCCTTGTCCACCTTGTCTAGTTGTACTCACCTAGTTGAGGTTGCAGGGGTCGAGTCCAAGCTCCTGGCCCCGCCTCTTCACTTGTCGCTACTAGGTCATTCTCCCTGAACCGTGAGCTTATCATACCTCTGCTTAAAGCTATGTATGGCTCCTGCCTCCACTACATCGCTTCCCAAACTATTCCACTTCCTGACTACTCTGTGGCTGAAGAAATACTTCCTAACATCCCTTTGATTCATCTGTGTCTTCAACTTCCAACTGTGTCCCCTTGTCCCATCTCTGGAACATCCTGTCTTTGTCCACCTTGTCAATTCCTCTCCTGTCCTCCAGTGTCGTCAGGTCGATTTCCCTTAACCTCTCCTCGTAGGACATACCTCTTAGCTCTGGGACTAGTCTTGTTGCAAATATCTGCACTTTGTCTAGTTTCTTTACGTGCTTGGCTAGGTGTGGGTTCCAAACTGGTGCCGCATACTCCAATGTGGGCCTAACGTACACGGTGTACAGAGTCCTCAACGGTTCCTTATTAAGATATCGGAATGCTGTTCTGAGGTTTGCTAGGCGCCCATATGCTGCAGCAGCTATTTGGTTGATGTGCGCTTCAGGAGATGTGCCTGGTGTTATACTCACCCCAAGATCTTTTTCCTTGAGTGAGGTTTGTAGTCTCTGGCCCCCTAGACTGTACTCCGTCTGCGGTCTTCTTTGCCCTTCCCCAATCTTCATGACTTTGCACTTGGTGGGGTTGAACTCCAGGAGCCAATTGCTGGACCAGTTCTGCAGCCTGTCCAGATCCCTTTGTAGTTCTGCCTGGTCCTCGCTCGAATGAATTCTTCTTATCAACTTCACGTCATCTGCAAACAGGGACACTTCGGAGTCTATTTCTTTCGTCATGTCGTTCACAAATACCAGAAACAGCATTGGTCCTAGGACTGACCCCTGTGGGACCCCGCTGGTCACAGGTGCCCACTCTGACACCTCGCCATGTACCATGACTCGCTGCTGTCTTCCTGACAAGTATTCCCTGATCCATTGTAGTGCCTTTCCTGTTATCCCTGCTTGGTCCTCCAGTTTTTACACTAATCTCTTGTGTAGAACTGTGTCAAACGCCTTCTTGCAGTCCAAGAAAATGTGTGTGTGTGTGTGTGTGTGTGTGTGTGTGTGTGTGTGTGTGTGTACGCTCGTGTGTATGTGTGCGTGTGTACTCACCTATATTTTCTCGTAGTTTTCAACGCTTCATTAATTTGATTTCAGTGTTTGGAATTTTTCGCTGTAACATTGATCTTACTGACCTTCTCCCTTTGTTTTACATTCAGTCTTTTATCACCAACAATCCTTTTTTGCGGTGCCAAAGGAAGGTTCCCCAGTACCAGCTGTACAATTACTGCTTTAACTTGGAACTACACTACACTAAACACTATGTTTTTTTGTTCTTCTCAAAGCGCATTGATATTTTCTTGAAGTATTTTTAGGAATGTGTAAATGTACTTTACGGCTCTCACGCATTTTCAGCATTCTTTCCGCTCGAAGGCCAGACGGAAAATCACTAAATGTTTGGAGCACACACACATGTGACCTTAACACAAGAACCGGGATTGCAATGGCCACACAGATGTAGTGATCTCTATTATCCTTAATAACAAAATATACATGAAGATCACATTCTTATAGTGCATAGATACAAATATCACACCAGAGATACAAAGATTACGTTGTTTTACACACTAATACCAGAGATACAGTGATCACATTGCGGTACATTGTAACACCAGAGATACAGGGATCAAGCTGAGATACATAGTAACACCAGAGATACAGTGATCATCCTGTTATAAATAGCAAAATCCCCCCAAAAATAAATATAACACAAATAAAAGGATCAGATGAAAAACAGATGGTCTGGCTGGCTGGGAGGTTCCTGTCTTCTGGCTGGACCAGGTTTACTGGGATACAATGATCACATGTAATAACATGGGAGGATACAAAGAAATGTGTGTATCCTCCCCTGTTATTATATCTACCTGTATATTGATATTATATATGGGCAGTGCTGCATGGAGTTACCCTCACAACACACACTCAATACTCATTAACACTGCTATGTGTTCTTCACTCACAGAAACACTCAGCACTCATTAACACTGTTATAATGTGTTCTTCAGTAACATACACTCATATTACCTCTATTCACATCATGTAATTATTGTTTCTAACTGACTTCCTGTGACATTCAGATTCACTGTTAACTTATCTCTTACCACCAGTCCATCACAGTCACCACCAGTCCATCACCCTCACCACCAGTCCATCACCCTCACCACCAGTCCATCACCCTCACCACTCGTCCATCACCCTCACCTCCAGACCATCACACTCACCACCAGTACATCACAAGCAAGAGAAGTGTGGAAGGGAGTTCATCTGAGGGGACACAGATGGACTTCTGGAAACACAGACCTTCACCCTCCCGACCAGTCCATCACCCTCACCGTCAGACCATCACCCTCACCACCAGTCCATCACCCTTACCACCAGTCCATCACCCTTACCACCAGTCCATCACCCTTACCACCAGTCAATCACCCTCACCACCAGTCCATCACCCTTACAACCAGTCCATCACCCTCACCACCGGTCCATCACCGTTATCATCAGTCCATCACCCTCACCACCGGTCTATCACCCTTAGCACCAGTCCATCACTCTCACCACTGGTCCATCACCCTTACCACCAGTCCATCACTCTCACCACCAGTCAATCACCCTCACCACCAGACCATCACCCTCACCACCAGACCATCACCCTCACCACAACACCATCACCAGGAAGGAAAGTAAGGAAGGGAGTTCATCTGAGGGGACACAGATGGACTTCTGGAAACACAGACCTTCACCCTCCCGACCAGTCCATTACCCTCACCGTCAGTCCATCACCCTCACCATCAGTACATCACCTTTACCACTAGTCAATCACCCTCACCAGCAGACCATCACCCTCACCACCAGCCCATCACCCTCACCACCAGTCCATCACCCTCACCACCAGTCCATCACCCTCCCCAACAGACCACTGCACTCACCATCAGTCCACCACCCTCACCACCAGTCCATTACACTCACCACCACTCCATCACCCTCACCACCAATATTCGCCCTCACCGCCAGTCCATCACCCTCATCACCCTTCCATCACTCTCACGACCAGTCCAACACCCTCACCACAAGACTCATCACCCTCACTACCAGTCCATCACCCTAACCACCAGTTCATCACCCTCACCACCAGTCCATCACCCTCACCACTAATCCATCACCTTCACCACCAGTCCACCCTCACCGCCAGTGCTTCACCCTCACCACCAGTCCATCACTCCCACCAGCAGACCATCACCCTCACCACCAGTCCATCACACTAACTTCCAGTCCATTACCCTAACTACCAGTCCATCACCCTCACCACCAGTCCATCACCCTCACCACCAGTCCATCACCCTCACCACCAGTCAATCACCCTCACCACCAGTCCATCACCCTCACCACCAGTCCATCACCCTCACCACCAGTAAATCACCCTCACCACCAATATATTACCCTCACCACCAATCCATCACCCTCACCACCAGACCATCACCCTCACCACCAGTCAATCACCCTCACCACCAGTCAATCACCAAGGGAAGTGTGGAAGTGAGTTCATCAGAGGGAACACAGACGGACTTCTGGAAACACAGACCTTCACCCTCCCGACCAGTCCATCACCCTCACCACCGGTTCATCACCCTCACCACCAGTCTATCACCCTCACCACTAGTCCATCATCCTCACCACCAGTCAATCACCCTCACCACCAGTCAATCACCCTCACC